>NC_046372.1:4038781-4338781 GCF_011125445.2 Fundulus heteroclitus
ACTGTTAAAAAAAACCATGCAGGCAAAAATAAAACTCTTAAGCATCAAACTTCTTTCAGGTTTAATTAAATCGAATCAAACGTGTGATATAAATATGAGCTGAATATGTAGCACAGACCCTGATGAGCACATTCACGTGTTTCTGGTTTAAATCTGTTTCTTAGTTCTCCTCTAATCACACTCTGATGATGACTGAATGAAGAACGTCCTCAGATCTTAAATAAATGACCTGGCCACTCCTAATGTGCGAGACGAGAGTGCCCCCTGCTGGTGTTGACAGAAACCACTTTTAGACCAGTGTTCAACCTCTACTAAAAGGCCAATTTCACATCTGGATAAAAATTTGTCTCATCCTAAAGCCAAACTGTATATGATTTAATACATTAAAAAAAATATTGTATTGTTATTTGAAGATGCAAGGGCATAATAATCCTTCTTAACCCCACTGTGAAGATCTTGTGTTGGTTTTCCTTAATGTCACAAATAAAGATTATCTATAATCAATTACAATACAGGTATTCTTATTACAAACATCTAATTATTTCTCAGTTTTAATTATATGTAATGTTCATTAAGCAGCGATGGGGGCTTATTACAGTACTTCTAATGCAAGTAAAAAATGTATAACAGGATTAGCTGAATTAAAGGCCATGGTGGTTATTTAATAAGGATTTAACATATTTTCTAAATTCTCATCATAGAGGTGTTAGATCAGTTTTAAAATAGCTTTTTTCCTTATTCTTGAACTACTTTCTTAGCTGCCTGAAGATGTAATAACACTGTGCGTTTTTCCACAGCAGTGTTTCTCAAAAGAATTTCATAGCTGCGGACCAGGAAATTGAAAGCCTTTGAAACAAAGTATAAAACAGTTCGGGCATTTATTTACTTACTTATTACAATTTCTTTCAATTTGCAGATGATTCAGGAGATCAGACACAGAAAACTGTTTGCATGGAATGTGAAGATGGCTACTACCAGTAAGTGTCCTCAGATTGCTGTTTCGTCGCTGTGCTCCAGCTCCGGCCTCTCAAACTCATGCAGGTGTTCCTGTGCTGCAGGTTTGGCAACGACTGCCATCAGTCCTGCCCAGATCAGACCTTTGATGTGAAGGAGACTATGACGTGTTCTCCATGTGAAGACAAACACTGCAAAGTCTGTGACCAGTCCCAGTGCTACTGGTGCGACGATGGATTCTTTGTCTCTGGTAACATCTGAACCATTGATATTTTTGGACTGAGGAATGCTGGGAATATCAGGCTCCATAAAAAAACTGTTACTATTTATTTATTTATTTTTCTTTTTGTATCTCAACTGTTTTAGTCACCAGATGTCAGATGCGTTTCCCGTAAAAAAAAAACCAAATTGTTGGATTTAGTGAGAAGAAATGGATTTTATGCGGTAGTGATGAATTTGTGTGTTTTGTCCAGATGGAGAGTGTGTGGATCATTGCCATGAAGGATACTTTGTGGATAAGGGGAATCTGGAATGTGAGCCTTGTCATCGGGACTGTCGTTCCTGTGGAGGGCCCAGATCTGATGACTGTGACTCCTGTGAAGACGACTTCACACTGAAAGATGGGGAGTGTCTCAGTGGGAAGCAGCTTGCTGTGTGTCCTGAGACGCAGTTCAGAAACAGTGCGTCACAGTGATGTTTCCTCATTATACTAAAAATCTGCAGAATCCAGTCATTTTGACATATGATTGCATTTCTTTAGCTTATTTCCTTTTGAACCAAACTCAATCGGGACATGATTGTTCTGCGGTCCGTTTTCTTTTTGCATCAGGTCAGGACAAATGTGAACCCTGCCACTCCTCCTGTAAGAGCTGCTTTGGTGCAGGGAAGGAAAACTGCAGCAGCTGCAACCCTGGTAAACTAACTCTACCTCACACGTGTTTGTTGTAGCTAACCAAATCCTTCAGGTATAATCCTGTTGGGATGTTAAACCGCTTCAGAAAAGGTGGGCTTATTTAAACCGGTTGGCTTCCTGGTTCAGATCCAGCACCAGCTGTGTCGAAGTTTTCAGTCATCCAAACTGTTCCCACTAAAGTCAGGAAACTGGTTAGGATGTTTGGGAGCAACGCAGGAACCCTCCTGACTCCAGCTCCCAATGTTCTCAGTAGTTTCATCAGTTTCCAGCAGCTGCCCGCCTCCCTTCCTGAGAAACCTTTATTGATTAGATGAGAAAAGAATTGATCTGTTTCACCACAGTGATGAGAAGAATCTTTAGAGTCAAATTGAAGCTTTTAAAAACCAAGCATGGTGGCATGATGCTGCTATCGTTTGCTGCATTGTACAAAATGCAGAGGATAAATAATGTGCAATCCTTCAGTTTCACCTCAAATGATCAGTAAGACAAGGGAGGTTCAATGTGTGGCCAGGCGGGCATTTCCAGTCCCTGGACTGATTTTGTGCGGTCCCCCAACAGCAATTCAAGAATAATTTGGCCCACCAGCACAGATGGTTGATGCAGATGGAGACTATGATTTTTTTGTTACCTTTGTGGCACTGGTGGCCTTAATGGAACTATGCTGAAATGAAGGTGGGGGTGGAGGCTAAGAAAGAGGGAAAGACGTGTCAAAGGTCCACAGGTCGCACTGAGGTCTAAGGCCGCTGTGTATAGGTTGCGTGTGCAAACTGGATGATCTTCTAATAAGGCAAATGCGCAAAATCCTTTTTAACTTCTGGATCTACAAAGATTTACACACCTCTTTCCTACAGAAAATGTGATTAGTTTGTTCAATTCAAATATTGCATGCTCATATTTTGTGGAACAGGTGAAAGAAACTGCACAATACGATTTTCATCTGATTTTATATAAAACAACAACATGTAACTACGTTTTTTGGTAGTTTTGACTGAGTTTGAGGTAGATGGTAGAAACATGGACACAACTTGGTATTGGAACACTAACAAACAAACATTAAAATAATTTTTTTGGAAAGGATAAAACAGACTAACATTTATCTATTCGGTATGGCTCTCGCAGATAATAAGTGTACGCAACTTCTGACCAGCGCTGCACTTTCATCAGGAATCTGATCAAGGGTGGGATCAACAACACCTGTTCGGTGCTTACAAACCTGTGTATGTTGCATGTTTTCTTGCATGAATGCGCTGGTGTAGATCATCAGTCGTCCAGGACAAGACAATCCTGGGTGCTTTAGTAGAAGGCAACTGGGTGTCTCTTTTTTCTTGGCTTATTAGCTGTTGTCAGAACCATCACAACAGTGGGGCCAATAAAATCCATAATGGGGCAATTAAAAAACGTGTCACCAGCCCCTCCAGAATTCAATAAAAAATTTTCAATTCAATTTTATTTATATAAACATGTCATCTCAAGGCACTTTCCAAAGTCAAATTCAATCATATTATACAAATTGGTCAAAAAATTCCTATATAAGGGAACCAGTTGATTGCGTCAAAGTCCCGACAAGCAGCATTCACTCCTGGAGAAGCGTTGAGCCACAGGGAGAGTCGTCTGCATTGTCCATGGCTTTGCAGCAATCCCTCATACTGAGCAAGCATGTAGCGACAGAATGATGTGATTTGTGTTTCTTCTTTGCCTTTTAGGACGTTTTTTGACTTTAAATCACACTTGCGTGTCTCGTTGTCCATCTGGTACGTTTGGTAACAAGACATCGGGACAGTGCGATCCCTGCCGTAGCGGGTGTGTTATGTGCAAAGAAGCCCAAGCCTGCCAGCGGTGTCGTACAGGACTTCATCTGCAAAATGGAGCCTGCGTGGTGGAGTGTCAGAGGTGCTTTTGCTGTTGTCTCTTTTTTTTTTTGTCTATTTCCACAAAACACACAGCATGCAACTGCTATCAGTCCACTCAGTCATTTAGGCCTCTCCCTGCCGCTTTCTCAGAGGTTTTCCACAGGGAGATGAATGCCACCCGTGTGCCCCAGAGTGTGGATCTTGCAAAGAACGTCCTTCTAACTGTTTGAGCTGTGAGAGACCCTTTCTACTGCTGGACAATTCCTGCATGTCCTCCTGCCCAAAGGGCTACTATGACAACAACACAGAGTGCCGCCGCTGCCCGGATCACTGCAGCGAGTGCAGTCAGGATGGCCTCTGCAAGAGTAAGTGGTTGTGTTGAAAAGGATGAATGAGACGCTGATATTAAAGAGATTTACTTGGAGCTTAAACAGTTGAGAAGAGAAAGCAAATAAGAAGGAAGTAAGAGTGAAGAAATCAGGAAATTTGGAAACTTCTCTGTCTGCTTTCTAGACGGCAGAGAGTCTAAATCTAACAGCAAGTGGAGGAAGACAACAAGAGGGAGGGCTAAATGAAAGTAGTTCAAAGTGTGGGACAGACGCTGCTAAACATTTAATTAGTTGTGCTGATGTTTAAAATGACAACATGAAAAGAAAAATACGTTTTCAATGGATCAATTTAATACCCATTGTTGGAAGTAAAGAACCTTAAAACTGCTTTGATGTAACATGTAACAAATGGAAGATAATCCAAAAAATCATGTTGATAATTTAACATTTTTTTACTAATTATAATTAAATGAACATTAAAAATTAGATCTTTATTTTTAAAAATACAAAAATAAACAAAAGAAAATTTGAATTAACTCCTTTTTAATGATGAATGATATAATTTTGCGTCCACACAGGAATAAGTGAATTTCCATTTATTTCTCTTTTTTAATAAAGATCACAATCAAGTGTGCCAAACAGGTCAGGAAAGGCTCATAGGTGTCACCAGATGCAAATCATATATATTTAATATTTGAAATATGCAAAATTATACATCTTTAAGATGTGTATAATCTCTTTTGACTCAATGAAATCTGCTGTTTCTTTGGATAGAAATCTAGTACCAATTGGCATAATTACCTGAATTTGACTTCATGGTTTAATAACTTGGATCCAACTGTATTGCGTGTAATTGAATCTTAATCTGTTTAGATTGGATTGATTTTCTATTTCTGTGGCATTAATCATTTTTTACATAAGAATTATGTTATTTATGCATTATAAACAAATTCTTGCATTAGAATTCAGATTTTGTGGCTAGACATTTTCTTTTTTTAATATAACATTTTATTATTTTAATTCATTAGTTAATTTACACATATTCAACAAACATTACAATAATTTTGGGCAATCTGGTCAGGGCTTGATCAGAGGTAAAATAATAGTTATGTTTGCTTTGTAATAATAGACCATTGTTAAGGAAAGTTTTTTTGTAAAGAACATTTCAGTAACAAATACATAAAGCGGATTAAGATATAAGACAAGTTGGACTACAAACTTCAGCATTAACATTGAAAGGGAACTCTAAACAAAGGAGCTCAGTTTTTCAGCACTTTTACAGTCTTCTGCGAGTTTGTTCCAGATAAGTGGAGCATAAGAACTAAATCTCTGTTTTTGGTTCTGCTTATGCAGAGTATAATGAGTGGTTCTCTGAGAACCTGATATTCGAGCCAGACAGAGTTGCATTTTAAAAGCTTTATTGCAAAAGGGAGAATAGACAAGGCAGGCAGACAGGAGATCAGATGAAGCAGGTGGGTTTGCAGGCAGAACCAGACTTGACCTTGGTTTTGCTGACAGAAAGAGAACTGAACAGGAGATGCAGGCAGAGGTCGACTTTAACTTGAGATGCAGGCGAAGTAGCAGACAGGATAAGACTTGAGCAGGAGCTGTATGTAAAAGCAGACTTGACCAGAAGCCACAGACAGATTCCCAGTGAAGCAGATCAACGTACGAAGAATCCAGGAGAGACATTTGCTAGGCAGTGCACACTAGCACTTGATAAAGAAACTAGAGAAGCACGGCGTGAGCAAGTCTAGGGAAAAAGCAGAGCGACAAGAAGACCCTGAGGAACAACACATGCAGGCGGCGGGACAAGACGTTCTGGCGGGGAGTGGTTAGATGAAGCAGGTATACAGTATATAGGCAGGGTGACAGCTGAGCAGAGTTGAGACTAATTAGTCTTAGCAGGTGGAGCTGATATGGTGCTGGGTGGTGGCTGCGAGGAATGGAGCATGGAGTGGAATAAACAGTCCAGAGTGATCCAAAGAAAAACTAAAAGTCCAAAATCATGACAGCAGAGTAGATTTGAGCAAGAGGACCCGAGTGGTCTGGACCCAAATGATCTCAGTCTGTTTGCTGATATATTACATAGATAGGTGAAAAACCTTCAGGTATGATGCCCAAGGATCCGATACCCTCTTGAAAAGATGAGCAAGGGGGTTAGAAATCAGGCTAAAAAGTCACCAAAAAGTTGTTCTTTTTTTTTCTTTTTTTTTTGGTGCATTTACTGTCATTTTGGAATCACAGCCATTGTAGGGTGCTACATGAGGGAGCTTGAGAAATAATTTAAAAAATGACTAACAAACCAACTGGCCACATTGCTAACCTATAAAAAAGTACACCAGCTAGTGTTTATTGTATAATTGATCCTCTCTCTTCCAGAATGTGCAAATTATTACTTCCTACACAAGGCTGAGTGTGTGGACGACTGTCCCAAAGGTTACTTTGCCAGCGAGCCTCAGCAGGAGTGCATGCAGTGTCACGCTGACTGCGCCTCGTGTGACGGACCGGGCGAGGACGACTGCGATGTGTGTCGCAACCCCAAGGCTGTCCGATACAACGGAGAGTGCCTGGCCAGGTGTCCAAACAGCACCTACTATGATGAGAAGACAAATGAATGCAGAGGTAGGGAACGTGGAGGACGTAACAATGTTAATAATAGCTGAATTTTGAGTTTTTTGCATCCACCATGGTATATATTCTTGGATACAGCCCTTTGAGGGTCTACCTACTCCTTCTAAGTGCTTCTAATGGCTTCTTCTTCCGTCAGCTTGTGACAAGTCATGCCTGACCTGCTCAGGCCACGAACCCACCGACTGCCTCAGCTGTGGCACCAACAGACGCCTGGATGACACCGGACACTGCGTGTGGCACAGCGAGTGCTCCATGGACTCCTACGTGGGCCCGGACGGCGACTGCCAGCGGTGCCACACGCGGTGCCTCCGCTGTGACGGTCCAGGCGAAGACCGCTGCCTCAGCTGCAAAGAGCCACGCTTCCTACTCAGTCAGTCATCAAGGCGTCAGACACGGACGGATGCCCTGAGCGTAGGAACGCTACTTTTAAACGTCTCTGTGGCTCTGCCCCCTTTAGACGCCACCTGTGTGAAGAAGTGCCCCGCGGGTTACTACGAGGACAAAGCCGGGCGTGGGTGCGAGCGCTGCCACTTCAGCTGTGAGTCCTGCGATGGCCATCACAGTCAACAGTGCACCGCCTGCAAACCGGGGTTTTTTAAACAGGCAGGCAGCTGCGTCGAAACGTGCTCAGAGAGGTTAGAAAACATCTTGATAGCCCTTCCCTTGACCGTAATAATAAGCTCTAAACACCCGTACGCCTTCAATTTCAGCCATTTTGGCAACAAGACCACCTTGCTTTGTGAGCGATGTGACCCCTCCTGCAGCCAGTGTGTGGGCGGTGGCAACAGAAACTGCCTGAGCTGCAGGGAGGACTACGTGTTCATGGGGCAGTGGGGACAGTGTCTGAAGAGCTGCCCTCCAGGATACTACAAAGACTTCTGGTCCACGGACTGCCACAAGTGTCACCCCACCTGCAAGACATGCAAAGGTGAAACAAAGAAGCTGTCAAGGCTGGGCTTGGTTTTCATCTCTCTGTTGTCCGCTTGCAGAAGAGTGGTGTGAGATGCACTGAGTATAATTATCTCTGCAAATGGAAGCAAGGCTGGTTTTAGATGAACCATTTTCCTAGGTCCTGTGTTTAAACTAAGGAAGGATGCTGAGACAGGACACTGATTTTGATTAGATATATTTCTGTTGGGCTTTTAGAAATTCTAGTTGAGTTGTCAGTGATTTTGTGCTTCATGCTGTCTTCCTGTTCCTCCAGATGGGGGCGCTCTGGACTGTCAGTCCTGTTACGATGGTTTCACCTTTGAGGGTGGCTTCTGTGACAATCCCTGTTTCATAGGCTTCTACCCAGCCTCTAAGGTAACAGACAGAACACATACTAATCCTTATTTATTTCAAATCCATTTTCAAGGACTCACACATTTTAGTATTATTGAATAGGGGTCTTAATCAATAGTTCTTCATACTTTCTTTGGACATTTTTCTCCTATTTGCTCTCCAGTTCATGTACCAGACCAGGACATATTTCTCATTGTGTTTTGAAATGATAAAATTGGACAAATAGGGGAGAAGAGTCAGTGTTTAAAATCTCTAAAACAGGTCAACAGGTCTAAAAGCATGTGTTAAAAATATGCAAAATAATAACAACAAAGACCTGGCACAGGACCTAACAGATGCATCATCCAAACTGTTAATGATCTAGTGTATGTGAAGTTTCACCTTGTTGCTTGGATAATACTTTTTTATGAGCCAAATTGAGTTGAATCTTTCAGGCTGCTTGAAGGAAATGCATCAAGTACAAATTCCAGTAAATATTTTAGCATATCATCTGCTAGTATCCAAGTATTTTAGCAAAGTAAAGTTTTTCACACTTTGTAACGTTACAGCCACAAACTTTAAAGTATTTTATCAGGGTTTTATGTGATAAACCAACACAAAGTAGTGCACAATTGGGAAGTGGATAAACAAGATAATCTTGTGTATTTGTATTCACCCCGCCTGGGTCAACCCTTCCATGAAGATCATAGTTTTGTTGTACAGAACTAATAATTGTTATTTCTATTCAGTTTTTTCAATTCAATTCAATTTTTATTTATATAGCGCCAATTCATGAAACATGTCATCTCAAGGCACTTTCCAAAGTCAAATTCAATCAGATTATACAGATTGGGTCAGATTATACAGCTATTTCTATGGAAAGTTTCCAGTTGAGATGTGGATCTCTGAAGGTAAGGTAAATTTATTTGTATAGCACTTTTCAGTAACAAGACGATTCAGAATCAGAATTAAAAATACTTTAATAATCCCAGAGGAAAATTACAATTCAAAGTGCTGAAGCTCCTCCAGAGTTACCACGTGCCTCCTGGCTGCTTCTCCTGTCCGGGCCTGTCCTTTAAGATGGACGGCCAAGTCTTGGTAGGTTTATAGTGCTCTTTAGTCTTGCATTTATATTGATTAAATCACACACAGATGGACTCCGTTTACCAATGAGCTGACTTCAGAAGGGAGTTGGTGGTATGTTATTTCATTTAGAAAAATTAAGAAAAAAATAAAGAGGGCTAAAAACTACTCCATGCCAAACTTCTCCATCAATAAATGTTTCATAATATTTCATTTTGGTTCATGGTATTTCATATGATGCATGGCAATTCAATCTACATAAGCTACGCCAAAACTGCAACTCAGATGAGGAGTCTGACTTGTGAGATTTTCTTCTGTTGTTTTGTTTGTATTCAAAGTTTAAGTGTCAGTTTCGTAATGCATGTTGCATATTATTTCATGTTATTTCATAAGTAGTACAAGTGAGTTATTGTCATTTATTCTCTTAACATTAAAAAATAACAACAAAATTCATTTTGCCCTTATTTTATTGGTTGCAAAACCCCGTGTGACATCTTACCCCATATAGTGTGACAACTTACCCCTTGGAGGGGCAACTTGTCACATGGTGACGATGTCCATTAGATCCCTTCTAACTCTGCACAAGAATAAGATATGGAATATACCCGAATACAAAATATATACCTGAGACTTTGGTCTTACATCTGGTACATATGTTTTTTTTATATGGTGTTTTGATTCCAATATTTATGTATGTATGAGTGTAAAAACTGTGACAACTAGCCCAGATCTCCCATATATATATATATATATATATATATATATATATATATATATAAAACTTTTTTTCCTTCAGGATTCAAAGCGTGATGACCCAAACTGCAGGACCTGTCACCCATCCTGTGAGGGCTGCTGGGGCCCCAGCATGATGCAGTGCACCATGTGCCCCGCAAGCAAGATCCTGTCTGATGATGGCCGCTGCTTGAGCTGCTGTGGAAAAAAGATGTCACATGAGGATAAACCTATAACCAGAGAGTGCTGTGACTGCAAGGCATCACTGAGTAAACAAGAACACACTCTACTTCACGCATTTCATCTTCATCTTGTTAATTTAAAGTGTTTTGCTGGATGAATGAATAGAGTTTGTCTAAATTTCTAACCATGAGCTGGATTTTATGTTTGGAAGTCATGCCTCTGCTTTAGAAGCTTCTCCCGGTTGTAACGCTTTTCATTTTTACAACATTCATTTACATTTTTTTCCCATGACAGGGTATAGGTTTTATGTTCTTGCCAAACAGGTATTTCAAGTGTTTTTTCTTTGTTTTGTCCTTGGTCTCTTTCAGGAGATGCATTAATTTGATCTGAACAGTTGTGAAACTTAGTGGTGGGAATTTCATCAGAAACCCAGTCGTGTTGTGTCTAAAACCACCAGGAGGGGTTTATCTGAAATTTCACTAACAGTCAGAGGTTTAAAGACCACCAGCTTATTTATAACTTGAGCCATTAAAATAAAACCACACTAATTCAAGCACATTCCCTGTTACATAAAAAAAAACATCAACAACTATATCCTCATGAGATTAAGTCTGCAGTTTCAAAGGAACAGTTCCTGTAAATTGGAGCTTCATGCAATGGCTTCCATGGCCGAGCAGCTGCATCCAAACCATGCATCACCAAGTGAAATGCAAAGCGTTGGATGCAATAATGTAAAGCATGTCATAACTGGATTCTGGAGTAGTGAGGGTGTGTTCTCTGGAGTAATGAATCATGCATTTCAAGGAACCCAATAAACAAGTCTGTGCTTAGCAGTTACTAGGAAAACAGTATTTTGTTTAGGTTAGTTCATTGGTTCCAAGCCAGTAAGAAAACGATGCAGTAAAATAGATATAATCTGTCAAGTGTTAATTTAGTTTAGGACATAAAGCGAGGTCCATAAATACATGGATGAGACAGTTTGGCATTGGAGAACATCTCTGACCTACCCAGAGTGCCGACATCAACCCTATGAAGCATATTTGGGATGAATTTGAACAGAGACTGTGAGTCTCTGCACATCAGTGCCTGATCTAAGAAATGCTCAAGATATGGATTCTGTGGAAAGGCTTTCCAGAAGAGTAGAATCTGTTATAGCTACAAAGGGTGGATTTACATCTTATTAAACCCCATGAATTAAGGATGGATTTTCATTCAACTTTAAATGTGTCTGAAGGCAGATGAGTACAAATTGGGTAATATAGTATGTGTACCTTACTTTAAAAAAAAAAAAAACACTCTTTAATTAATTTACATTTTGTATGTCTTAGAATAAAACATCCAATACCTGTAAAAAATGTTAAAAAATTAATGACTTCAGTAGTAGCAGGATTTGGTTCTGGTAAACTGACAGATGGACTGGAACTGTCAACTCAGCCAGCTGCGACTGTCTGCTGAGTGAAACGGAGTCACAACTGGTATTATGCCAGCTCCAATCATCCAAATAAAACTCTGTATGTATGTATATGTGTGTGTGTATATATATATATATATATATATATATATATATATATATATATATATATATATATATATATATATATAAAAAGATAATGGCCAACACTTTAGATCTTGGACCATAGTTTCAATGTGCCCCCTTCTACAACCTGAGAAGTAGGTATACAACTACAGTACATGTACTTTTTAACAACAGTCATTTCCATTTAACCCTAACTCATATTGCTCACCTTTTTTACCCCTTAAATACATTTTTTTTGTGTACTTGGAGTCTTGGAGTTTTTTCTAGTATTTACTTTTGAGCTGGTAAACAAGTCTTGGACTTCTGGCCTATTAATGGCACGAATCCAACATCTATAATCGTTTCAGCGCACATTTGTAGTCCAAGCTGTAGGATGCCGAAGTTACAAGGGGATAAGTCAAAATGTTCAGTTGTTGGGTGTATTAACCCACACAACTTATTACACCACTCCCCAGAGTACTATAAAAATAAGCCATAGGAGGTGGGGTGATAAGCTTTGCGTCTTGGAGGGGTCGGGGTGTGAAGTGTACCACCTTTACATTTAAAGAGACCTCAACAAAACGAGTTGCTCTCAGACATACTCAGAACTGGGGCAAAAGAGGGGCTGTAGACAACAATTATGAGGAATTCAGACCAAAGCATTGCAGTTCCACTTTATATAGACAAGAACAAAATTATTTGAATGTCAAAAAAGGAGTGCATTAAAAAGCATGATATGTCCCCTTTAAAAAAAGCAATAATTTTGGCCCAAATGACATGAAAAAAAATATATAATCATTCTGTTGAGTATATTTAGCTAAATTTAGAAAAATTATCATTACTGAGCTGCAGGTTACAGGCGCCTGGTTTAGCTCTTATCTAATGTAACCTTATGAATATGCTCCTCTTTTTCAGTGCAGTGCGTCCTCGGTGTCAACTTTGTCATGAGGTCAGCTGAGGATTCAGAGAGCAGTGCCAGGCTCACTGTCACAATCTGCGTCATGGTCATCCTTTTTGTGGGCGGAGGGATCTTCCTTTTCCTCACTGCCCGCTCTAAGTGGCTCACCACCAAGCCTAAATCCAAAGCTGGGGGGTATCAGAAAGTGGACACGAACGATAATTGCCCACCACAGCCTACCCACTCCTCGTTTGGGAACTACAGCGACAGAATCACAGGGTGTGAGAACAACGATGAAGAGTATGATGACGAAGACATCGTGTACATGACTAAAGACGGAACGGTGTATCGGAAATTTAAGTACGGCCTTTTGGATGATGATGATGTTGAGCTGGAATATGACGATGAGAGCTACTCATTTAGATGAAGCAGAAACATTAAAACCTAACTGTGCAAAAAATGTTATTAACATATATTTGCTACCACTCTACAGTAAGACACCCTTAATAAATAATAGGTTAAGAAGTAATAAAACATTTATTAAAGAAGCTATAAACACTTTATAAACTACCTATAAATAATTTACTGTTTAGGGTGACAGAGACGTAATAATACTTATTTTAAAATGTATGAGAAGTATCCCTTATAACAGCTCATCAAGTACTTAAAAAGCCTTGACAGCCTGACTGTCCTATTTTAAAGTGCTACATATTGTTCAGTTTTAATGTTATTGAATATGTTTCTTTGAAAAGTGCTTAAAACACTACATCAATGTTAAAAAGCCTCATGATTTTTGTCTGATCTTCTTGAAAATGGCCTGCAGTAAGACTGTTTGCATGTTTTATGGTTGAAATAGGGTAATATCTTTTTATTTATTGGAAAATTATGACTAAAACTGTCATTTTTGTTCAACATGTTTCCTGTCACACTTTTCCTGTAAATTTCGGGCCTGGGACTGAAATATTCAAGTAGTGAAATGTTTGTGTGACAGCACATTACCTGGTGTGGTGTTCCTCGGCAGTTTCTAAGTCACATTTGAGTAGCGCTCTGTGGTTAGACTTGTTAGCTGGGATTACAATTGACTCTGTGTTAACAGAAATTTGTAGTAAACAACAACAAACACTATTAAAATATGTTTATTTCATCTTTGCTCTTCTTTTCCTTACAAAAAATAAATAAATAAACGTTAGGATTTTTTTTTATTCCCACATTAATATAGGATAAAACACAAGATTTTATTACAGATCAATTTTTACTGTGGATTTTTCTCTCATCCTCACAAGGCAAAATAATACATATGTGTTCATTTATACCCATACACCATCACTTATTTGGATAAATGTTCCTTAGCAAGTTGCACAGGCTTTTTGAAACGTCATTTTGGAAAAACTCTGGCTGGATATTTGACCCCTCCTTTAGGCAAAACTGGTATAGTTAATTTAAACTTAACCAGGGTGCCTCCATGAGATGTAAGTGGTTTAGACGGGGATTTATGATGGTCTAGCGATGGTACACCAAATCTATAGACCTAAGCTGATTTGAACATGCATCGTTTAATGCTGAGTGTGAAGTGATTTTATAACAGAGGTGGCTATGGCCCCTTTGGTGGCACCACTTACCAAAGTCCCGTTTTTAAGCAGAGTCCACAAAAGGTTTCAGACGGGTGTTTTTGGAAGGCAATTTTAATAGCTTAATGGTAGCTTGCTTGATCCACACCAGAACCAGTTTTAATGAGTTCTCAAGGTCATTGTGCTGATGAAACACCTAGTTTTCTTTAAGGTCTGAACCAGACTGTAACCATTAGATGAAAGAAAGTACTTCTGAATTTTCATTGCCACCCCCAAAGATCACAATCACATAAGCCTTTAGTTGACAGAAATCACTGGAAAACCAGAATCACCATCATTGGAGAAGGGACAGCGTGCACTGAGAGAGCAAAATAAGAGGGGACCCCTGTTCCAAAAAAAGTGACTCCTTGGAGGACTACATAAAAGGCTTTCAAACTTAAGAGCTCTGCACCAACCATTGTATATGGAGGTGGCAGGATTATGCTGAGTCTATTTTAATGCCTAACATACTGGTAAACTAAACAAAATAGATGGAATAGCCTACTGAAGAAGTAGGACTACCTTCAAGTTCTTCTACTCTGCCTCAAAACAACAGCAAGACAGGACTGTCTTGCCAAATATACTTTAAAGAGGTTTTACTTTTTGTACTGATAATCTTGTTTTGATGAGATTCAATACTTCTTATTTTAATTCACTTTTTTATTTCAGTCTCCACAATACCACAACCCTGCTTTTTTCAAAATTTAAGCTATGGGCCACTCCGTCTAACTACATGTGAACTGTTACAGGAATGTATAGAACTTTGGTTCAATTGGAAGTTCTAACTAGAGTCCAGAGTATAATAAATTAATCATTGTTTAGAGTTTTTAACGATTTTTTTCCTGACCTTTAATCATAATAATAAGACAGAAAATGGGCGGAGAAGGAAAGGGAGAAGACCAGCAGCAGCGACTACTAGTTTTTGTTGTCTGTGATCTGGTTCTACCACCATACAAGCTCTTCCAGTAAAATACAGCAAGGTCATCTTGATATTATAACGTTGTTGGAATAATTCCAGCATCCTCTTATCACGTTGATGGAAAATTACTTGAGCCCAACTTATGTAATAAGCTGCACATTTCAGCATTACAGTTAGTGTAAAGCACTTTGAGTGGTGTATGTGACTAGAAAAGCTCTAAAGATTCAATCAATTTATCAATCAGACTCACAAATATGCTCACATGCATTTTTAAAGAAGCATCAAGAAATTTGAGCTGAAGAAAATATGTGTTTTTATCAAATATTTACTATATGCAAAGATAGTTTGGAAGATGTAATTACAATAGGACAGCACTGCATTAGAGTTTTGGTAGCTTTGTAAATCGGACAAAAGCAAATGTTTAATGTTTTAACAGCAAATCCAATGTGATTAGAAGGAGCTCCTATGCACCATTTTGATCAGATTTAAGAGACCCATTTTAGATGTAATGTTACATTTTAGTTTTTATTTAACTGGGCTGTGTATCGTGCTTCAACAAAATGCAAATTCCTTCTGATGTGCAACCCAGAGTAGTTTGGATATTTTTAAACCTTAGTCCTTCAGAAACCTTTATCCTTTAAAGAGGAAACTGGCTGATAGATATCTTGAGAAGGAACGGCTTTTTCTCACACTATCACAGTTCTGTGGAAAGGATTTTATACCAGTGTGACTAAAGCTACAAGAGTGGAGGTGGAGCACAGCACACAGTGCTTACAAGAGAACAATCCCAAACTTGGTGGTGGTTTAGATGTGTGGATGACACTTAGTCAAAATTAAACCAACAAAAGTTTAGGCAGTCCATTTTGGACATTGCTGTGCACACACACACACACACACACACACACACACACACACACACACACACACACACACACACACACACACACACACACACACACACACACACACACACACACACACACATACACACACACACACACACACACACACAGATCAATCTCTGCATTTTGATACCCATACCAACTGGAATACTCTTATGAGAATGAGAACATTCCCTCTGCTACAGACGAGAAACAAAATCACACAAGCACTTCAGGAAATCACTTGAAGCTTCCAGTTACTCCAACTACGTGTTTGTCAAGTCGCTCAACAAAAATAGCAGAAAAAAAACACTACTTCTGAAACAAAAGAGAAAACAGAGAGACACAAAAACATTGTCATACCCCTATGTGACAGGAGTTTCTGACAAACTCAGGAGAATTTTCTCACAATACAACATGCGGGTAAATTTCACACTTAATAGCACTCTAAGACAAAAACTGGTTCATCCCAAAGACAGAACACTCAAACCACAGCCGAGCGGTGTTGTGTGTGAGGTCCAATGCAGCGAGGACTGCTCAGACTCTTATTTTGGAGAAACTGAACAAGAGCCACATAAACACATGGCACAGCACGGGAAGGACAGACACTCAGGGCAAGATTCAGTACTCCACTTGCACCTCAACCAACCACAAAGGGCACTCTTTTGATGACAATGGTGTCCAGATTTTGGACATGGAGAACAGATGGTTTGAAAGAGGGGTGAAAGAAGCCATCATGGTCAAAAGACAAAAGCCAACACTAAACAGAGGGGGAAGATTACGCTTTCAATTTGGTCCTCTAACTCATTCCAAAGAGATTAGTAGTCCCATCAGGATTTGGGTGACCAAGTACTCCACTCACACCCAGCAATAGCCTCTAACAACCCTCAGCAGTGGGACACTGATTTCCATCTGACTTGGAATAGGGGGTTTTCACTGACGTCACTGGCCAACTTCCGGTCCGCCATATTGGGTGGTACACTTCCTTATCTCTAGTTGTCGTACACGTATTATCGTATCGCGAATGGATAAGTACGCCAGCACGCTAGAGCGACCAGATAAGGACTTATATCTGAGGAAATGTCCCGTGATCGACCATATGGACCCCTATGCCCTCCACGGTGCCTTGTTTAGCCGTAATCCAGATGATTGGCCAAATGTAGAGCACGGCGACATAGTGCATTACCTGGTGTTCGGTGAAAACCCTCTGCACACTCTTGAGGAAATGAGAGCTTACAAGGGTCTAGAGGCTCACAACCAGTTCACATCTGGTTATGTACATCAAGGAAATCGCCATCATACGTGGACGGGTGAGTTTTAATAAGATGGTAAAAATGTAAACAATCCGACGCAAATGTGTCGCATGCTTCTGCGGTGGCTGACGGCCGGCGGCGGGCGGTGCGCGAAGGCGCTTGGCTGCAGGGCCGATCGACGCCGCTCGCGGCTTTAATTATTTAAGCAGAACAATGACCAGTGAAAAATTAAGTTGTATTTACCATATTGGCACCGGTAGGAGCTGCAGATCATAAAGCCAGCAAACAGTGGGAACACAGCAACTCGTTCAAAGGTAAGCTGCGCTCAGACGGGCTCTGGCACATGCTAGTTTAGTAGCTGCTAACCGTTAGTGCTAACAACCGCTCGCGCATGTAATGTACTTTTAACTTGCTGCTATGTGTTTCAAACGTTTAGAACACACTCTCATTGACATCGGGATACTGTGGAAAGTTATGTTCGGTCGACTTACAGCCGCGATCCAAGCGAGCCGACGACTCTTTATCTCTGTAACTCGTTCAAAGGTAAGCTGCGCTCAGACGGGCTCTGGCACATGCTAACCGTCAGTGCTAACAACCACTCACGCATGTAATGTACTTTTAACTAGCTGCTATGTGTTTTAAACGTTTAGAACACACTCTCATTGACATCGGGATACTGTGGAAAGTTATGTTCGGTCGACTTACAGCCGCGATCCAAGCGAGCCGACGACTCTTTGTTATCGCTAACAGTTGTTCTCCGTGGTTGCGCCTCCAGGCAGGAAAGCGGTGGAAAATTAATCTGTTTCTATGTTTTTCCCATGGCGATCATGTGTTGCGCTGTTACAGCCCACAATACAGCAACGGTTTACCATGGTTGAAATCAAGTTAAGGTGAAATTAATCAAATTAAAACATGGCTGAGAGAGGGAGTACAGTACGCGGTAGTAATAGGCAGTAGAGGCGGCGGAGGCAGTCAACACGACAGCCGCGGAAAGTAATAAGTCATAACGCCCAAGCCCTATTATTAATATATTCTTCTTACATGTTTTAAATACTTAACAGATAATTACCTGTGACAAAGTGAGCACCGCAGACTCTGGCGTATTCCAGCTTAACACCGTCCAAATCGGACCTGGATATCCGTGTCAGCCATAGGTGACGGCGTTGTTCAGACAGCTGTTTTGTTTTTTCACACTGATTCACTATTACGGCTGGTAGGTGATAGAAAGAGCGTTGATCTCTACCTCCACGGGCCGTGCAACCAACCATTAAACACGTTTTCCCCATTGTTCACTTCCAATACTGCCTAAGGCGTCATACAATGCAGGTCAACGGTGCGAAACGACTGCCACCCAATATGGCGGACGCGCTGAGTAGTCACGTGAGCGTGACGTCAGCTGAAAACCCCCTATAGGCCTAGGAGGATGGGCCTCCATGTCCTTAAAAACAGCAGGTTGCTCAAATGGGAGCCTCCAAATAGGACTTGGGATCCGCGTTGCATTGTGGGACGTGGCGGCCATGTTGATGGCTACGCGAACGTTAACGTAACACTGACATAACGTCGTTGAACGAAGAGACGTAGAAGTAGAATAGATAGAAAAAAGATGTTAAAATCCCGAAAAGGATCTGGAATTTACCGGGACACATAAAATAGAGAAGCCAGGGACCGGTATGTTGACAAAATCAGCATTATTAATAATTTGGATCCATATGAAGTTCCAAACAATGAGTGGAGCGCCCACGACGACTTGTTGCCACTGTTTTGCATATCGGATGTCTTCGGCTACCTTGTTTGTGATGTGAGCGCCTACGCCTATACATATTATATTGTGCCCGCCCCTGAATGACTGGACAAATGCTTCCTATTTAATGTCTGTGGGGGAGAACAAACAGGGTTCTCAGGTACAGGTTGTGTTGGTATGAGAATCCAGTACTGAAGCCGTAAACATCCCTCTGCCTTTTAGATTTAATATGGTAAAATATAATAATGTTTTGCAGAAGTCTACAACAGAAACACCACATTACCAGATAAAAGAACCTGGGGCGACCGCAAACAGGTCAGTTATGGAACATTAGTAACCTCACTCCTAACAGAAAATTACTGCAACAGACAAGGCCTGCAAATTCAACCCTTCCAGCAGCCAATGTAAAAATTGGATGATTGAGTCACGTTTCTTGTTCAACTGTTTTGACTACTGATTTGATTTGCCTACTTCAGTTAAATT
Organism: Fundulus heteroclitus; assembly: GCF_011125445.2. Lineage (NCBI taxonomy): Eukaryota > Metazoa > Chordata > Actinopteri > Cyprinodontiformes > Fundulidae > Fundulus > Fundulus heteroclitus. The sequence goes on from NC_046372.1 coordinate 4,058,021, forward strand.
TTGGACAGTGATCGAAAATAATATATATATTTAAAAGCAACAATAAAAAGGTGAAAAGCAACCACTGCACTTTAATTTAAATAGCTGCTGTCCAAACTCTAATTATTCATTTTATAGTAATAGCTACCTGTATATCATGCTCACAATCCTGCCTATAGTAATAGCCACCTGTACATATACTCATAGTACATGTAAACTCTGTTATAATAAATCATCTGTATATTATGCTACTGTACATATCTGTAAAACTCTATTCACAGTAATATCCACCTGCTATTGCACTTCTGGTTAGACCTAAACTGCATTTCGTTGCCTTGTACCTGTACCTGTGTAATGACAATAAAGTTGAATCTAATCTAATCTAATCTAATCTAAAGGAAAGCAAGACTAGTTTATTTGTATTGCAAGTTTTAACAAGACAATTCAAAGTGTTGTACAAAATGTAGACATAAAAAAAGAAAACACATAGAATAGTACATTGCAGTGACATAGTAAAGGGAAGAAAATTTGGACTACAGACTGACAATAACAATCTTTCAGTTACTAGTTTAAATAGATCAGTTAAAGGAAACTAAACAAGTGGGTTTTAAACCTTGATTTAAAAGAACTCAGGGTTTCAGCGGGTAGCCCTCTGTTAATAAAAAATAACCTTTTTAGGCCTTTCCACAATTTCTAGTTCGTGCTTCACTGGGGTTCCAAGTGCAATAAAATCGATTTCTGCCTATGACTGGCTATGAGGTTGAGTCACTGTGGGCATAATAACAGCAACACCAGAACTAGAATCACACCTGCCGTATTAAAAAAGCACACAACTGCCACAGCAGATACAGAGTATATTAATAGATACGCCATTAAAGTGTTCTGACGGGTGTTTTTGGAAGGCGTTTGTAACGGCTTAATGGTAGCCTGCTTGATCCACTCCAAAACCAGTTTTATTGCGTTCTCGGGATCGTTGTGCTGATGAAACACATTTTCTCTAAGCTTCAATCATCTGAACCATACTTACTTTCAACCATTGGATGAAAGTAAGTCTTTTTTGATTTTCAGTGCCACCCCAAGAACCACAATGACATAAGCCTTTAGTTAAATGAAATTGCTGGAAAATCAGTGTCACTGTCACTGGAGAAGGAACAGCGTGGACTGAGAGAGCAAAATAAGAGGGAACCGCCTGCTTAAAAAAAAACGAGATTCCTTGGAGGACTACATAAAAGGCTGTCAGACTTAAGAGCTCCAACTTTCATGCATGAAGGTGGTAGGATCGTACTGAGTCTATTTCACTACCTAACATACAAGTAAACTTCACAAAATGGATGGAATATCGAAGAAGTAGGACTACCTCCAAATTCTTCTACTCCACCTCAAAACAACAGCAAAAAAGTTTAATCTTTGACAGAATGAGTTGTCTCTGCAGGACAGTCATGCCAAATATACTTTTAAAAAGGTTTTACTTTTTGCACAAATAATAATGTGGTTTAGATGAGATTTAATGCTTCTTATTTTAAGAGCTTTTTATTTTAGTCTCAGCTCCAAACGCAAAATTGTGAAAGGTCCTGGTTCCTTCATGTGATCTTTGTAAGACATAAAGATGACAGTGTTCTCAGTAGGGATCTCCTTGCAGCCATGACATTTACACGGTTGTTTTTCAGTGATCATCAGGCAGTGGGCAAATGAACAAAACCATGAAAATATTCAGCTTCAGTTTAACCGCTAATCCTCACAGTTAATAAACCATTCCTGCTAATATATGTGGTATAATTTTTCAACTCCAAGCCAGGATTTTTAGGTGGATCTAGGTTTGACAGGTTTTACAATATATCAAACAACACTAGATTATGAAACAGCTCTATGAGATGTGCACACAACAAGAATACAGAAATATAAAAAGCTACAGTACATCAACCTGTAGCATCAAGTCATAGTCAACAAGTAGTTGCTATGAAGGTAAGTTAGATTTAGTTTCCTAAAAGTCTCTGTGACGGTCACAGAATATATTAGTCACCTCACTGCAGGATCCAACTAGATGTGAACTTTTGTAGTTACAGGAATACGCAGACCTTTAATTTGATTGGATGTTTTAAGTAGAATCCAGAGTTTAGTGTAATAATTGCTGTTTAGGGTTTTCTGGCTCTTATTCACAATTATAAGAGAAAATGGGCAGAGAAGGAAGGGAAGAAGCACAGCAGCAGTAGTCTTTGTTGTCTGTGATCTGGTTCTACCACCATAAAAGCTGTTGCAGTAAAATAAAGTGAGGGCATCTGATATCATGACGTTGTTGGAATATTTCCAGCTTCCTGCACATTTCAGCATTAAAACGTGTGTGTTTGTGACTGGGTGAATGCAGTTAGTGTAAAGCGTGTGACTGGAAAAGCACTATAAATTCAGTCCGTTTAGCATTTAAACTTGCAAATATGCTGACATGCCTTTTAAAAAATCATTCAGGAATTTGAGTCGGAAAAAATATATGTTGTTTTTATGAAATATGCACCTTATGTAAAGATAGTTTCAAAGAAATTAAAGCAAGTTTTAGTGTTTTGGTTCCTTTGTAAATCAGACTAAAGCCAATGTTTATTTTGCAGCTCATTTGTACCCTCATCATCTGGTTTAAAACATAAAATTTAGATGTAATGTTTCTGTTGAGTGCTTATTTAACAGGGCTGTGTATCATGTTTCAAGGAAATGTAATGCAAACTCACTCGGGAAGAGCAGTCTGATGTGTGACCCTGAGAAGTTTGGATCTTTTTAATGGTTAGTCCCACAGAAACTTCTGTTTTGACTACATAGAAAACTGGCTGATAACAAGGAGAAAGAGATCTTTCCCACACTATCACAGTTGTTTGGAAACTTTTCTATACCAGTGTGAATTTTTTTCGCAGACTAACAACCTCCTTGACACCCTTTGCTCAGATGTCTAATTAGAAGAGAGCACAGAATCTGTTGTCACCAAGATTTAAATATCGGATTTACTTCAGGAAGTTTACATTTATAAGCTAGTCTCTCAGTATTACCCTTTCCTTCACCCTTTATTTCTTTGTGTTTCTAAGAGATAGAAGATCCAGCTGATCTGTGAGAACCTTTTTTTATATTGTCTCATCATGATAGCCTTAGGCGAACAGAAGGGACTGAGCCTTTCAATGTGTTTAGTAACCTCACTCCTTGCAGAAACTTCAGAAAATTACGGCAACATAAGGCCTGGAAACACAAACTGTCCAGCAGCTATTGTAAAAAATTGAATGATTGAGACACATTTTATGTTCAACTGTTGGGATACATGTCATGAAGCAAAAGGTTTGACTACATTTGGTTCAGTTTTGTTTAGCAATTGAAAATAAATACACATAAAAACAACAATCAAAAGGTGAAAAGCAACCAAGTGGTTTTGGTTAATGCATCATAGCTTCTAAAGTAAGGCAACACAAGTTGATATGACAACAAATTTTAATGTATTTTGTTGCCAATACATTTTCTTGAAGTATTATATACAGCCCAGCTAAATAAATACTCAAGAGTAACATTACCTCTAAAAGGATTTTAACAAAAATAATAAGGGTACACATGAGCTGCTTCTAATCACATTGGATTTGTTGTTAGACGGTTAAATTAAACATTGGCTTTAGTCCAATTTACAAAGCTACCCAAACTCTAAAACTTTGCTGGCTTGCTTTAATTACGTCTTCAAAACTATCTTTATATAAGATGAATATTTCATTACAGTAAAACAATATATTTTTTATGACTCATATTCCCTAATGTTTTTTTTTTTTTAAAACATGACTAAAGTGCTGAACAAAAATGAACAACATACCTAATAAACACATAAAATATGTTACCATCAACTAAAGTAAAATACAATACAAAACATGTAAGAACACTTAAAAGACGTAAAAAAAGTGAATAAAATGAATAAGGTGAGCTCTGACGTGATACGTCAAAAGCTAATGAGGAAAAAATGGGTTTTCAGAGCAGATTTAAAAATTTACAGTGAAGAGTCCTGTTGGATGTGTAACAGCAACAAGTTCCAAAGCCTTGGAGCTGCCACAGAAGAAGCTGTGTCTCCATCCTCGGCATGTCCAGGAGAAGCTGGTCTGCTGACCTGAGTGAGCGGGAATGGCAATGCACTCGCAGAAGCTCAGAGGGGTAGCATGGGGGCAGACTATTAGACTTAAAAATGAATAAAAGAGTCTTAAAATGAAGCCTAAACTGAACGGGCAACCAGTGCAATGCGACTAAAACAGGAGATATGTGCTCTCGCTTTCATGTACCAGTTAAAAGGCGAGCAGCTGCATTCTGCACCAACTGGAGACGAGACAGGGTTGTCTGTGATACACCATAATACAAAGAGTTGCAGTAACCGAGGCGTGTTGTAATAAAAGAATGCACTACAGTTTTAAGTCCTGTTTTAAAAGAATATGTTTCACCTGTGCTAGTTGTCTCAGTTGATAAAAACTGGATTTTACTACTGAACTGATCTGCCTATCAAGATTAAGCCGACTGACGTTCGGGCCCCGCGGGTCCCGGGCCGGGGACGGAGAGGAGCGGAGGTCGCCCCCTCGTAGCTCTGCTTGAACAGCAGGATGCGCTCACGAAAACCTCACGACGGCCGACTGAACAATTTTAAACTCACCCTTCCACGGACAACTGCTACATCATTCAGGTAACAAACAGACAGTTCACGTATCCATCCGGCAGTGAACTGTTTGTGCGCTTCCAAACTCTTGTACGGCTTCATCTGATCGCCACTGTACGTTGGGGTAGGTGACCGACAACACAAGGTAGTTCACCAGATCCGCATAGCAAATGGCCAATGGCAATGGCCAATCATCGGGATTGCTAGAAAAATCCATATCAGGAAGAGCCAAAGGGTCCGCATTACCGATCCTTGTACATTTAGCATAGTAAAATGCCTTATCAGAAGGCTGTAACTCATCCACATAAGGCTTGGATTGCATGTTGGTAAGGGTGGCTGCCAACCAATATGGCCGCCACGCAAGGGGTTCTGGGTAATGGAGTCACGTGGTTGCAAGGGGTCTATTCAAAAAGTCTGGAGTAATGTGGAGTACCAAGCTTTATACTACTGTCCTAACAAAGGCCTTGTAATGGCTTAGATTACAAGGCCTTTGTTAGAGGAGGAGGCCTTAGGTTCCAACTCTCAAAAACCTATAATACAGCTATAGAATTAATTCTGGCCAATCATCACCTCAATTATCACCTTCACACGGGTGATCAAAACATCGCTCCTTTAACCCAAGCCAATAACAACCCTAACGACTCCTCGTACAGAGGAGTGGACCAGTTTTGGTTCAATCTGCTGGCTTAATGTCTTCAACGACCGCCCATTACTAAGGGGTGGACCTTTTTCTGTTAAATTTGCATGTTATCTAAGCCATTACAAGGCCTTTGTTAGGCAGTAGTAAAAAGCTTGATGCTCCACATTACTCCAGACTTTTTGAATTGAGAAAGCTTCCTGGAGAGGAAGCGAAACGTCTTCCATTACGAAAAACAAGTCCAGTTGCTTTTTTATTGGAGAGAAACTGTATAGTGTAAGGAACATAGTACTAATCTAATCCACCCCACTGGCTCACTTTGTGTGCCAGAGGGGTGGATTAGTGTAGGTCCATCTATTGTCTTCCGCTTATCTGAGATCAGGTTGCGGAGACAACAAGTCCAGTCTCCCCACTGACATCCACCGGCTCATTCTGGGGGATCCCAAGGCATTTCCAGGCAAGACTGGATATATTGTTCATTCAGCGAGTTCTAGGTCTTTTCTGGTGTCCCCAAAACCTCCAAAGGGAGGTGCCCAGAGGGCTTCCTGATGTCCGGACCACCTTAACTGGCTCCTTTGGATGCAGAGAAGCAGCAGCTTTACTTTGAGCTCCCCCTGGCTGACAGGGCTCCTCACCCCATCTCTAAGGCTTAACCTGGCTATCCTCCCGAGGAAGGTCATCTATGCTGCTTGTATCTGGAATCTCATTCTGCCGGTCATGATCCATACCTCATGATCGTAGCTGAAGGACTGGAACGTAGAAGGAGCGGTAAATCCAATGCTTCACTAAAGACCAGTGCAGCGCCCACATAACTGCAGGAGAATCCCCGATCTGTCTGGCTATCACCCGTGAACAAGACACCAAGATACTTAAACTCCTCCACCTGAGGCCGAGACTGACCCTCAGGACTGAAGGGGCAGTCCATCTTCTTCCATCAGTGAGTCTTATTGTTATCCAGCCATGTTTCCGTTAAAAACAATGGGGGTTCTTGACCAAATTTTTCTGGGTGGCCAGGGTGGGGCCAGTGTGCCTCATGGGGACACAGAACCAAAGGTGGGGAATCCAAGTTCAGAAAGTAAGAAGCCAATGCCCAGACATTAGTTCCAACAATTTGCGTTACCAGGACTAAAATCAACTGGTTAAGTGAACAGGATGAAGAAAACCCAGGTACGTTTTTTTTTTTTTTACTTTCTGAAACCAGATTTATCCACCCCTGCACAGAACTTAAGAATAAAACAGAAAAGGGGCAACAATTCATCTTTCAATATATTAAGTGAGCCAAAGAGCTACTTGCAGCTTTGGAACGTCACTGCCCGTATTCACAAAGTATCGTAAAACTAGAAGTCGCTCTTAGTGACGCTATTTTAGGAAAAATCTTTGAACTTCCTGATTTGTAAGATGTTTCTTGGAATTTTACCTACGTAGGATAAAGCATCTTAGGCCTTAAGAGAGCTCCTAAAGTGGAAAAAAATGTTAGGACTAGTGAGGACTTTGAGCGAGCCTAAGAGTGTCTTAAGCAGGAAGATGGTGGAAACAGAGAGCTGATTGGCTGATCTACCACCTAAACTCTGGAGGAAATGATCACTTACACTCCCTTAACAATCAGACAGTTACTAATATGTAGATAAGATAAACTTTATTATCCGCACAGACTGAATTAATCAGTTTCTGCGGGCGACGGGTTAAGGGCTCTAGTAACGTAGTTTTACTGAGGATAAATGATATCAATACTGAATAATCATGAATTCAAAAAGAATATATAAAAGAGGTAAGAAAGTATTTTCTGGATTTCATAACTTCAGCAGCTTAAATGAACATCTAGAAGTTCACTTGTGTGATGCCATCTCCTCGCTTTTTACTGCTGCTCGGTGACAGCTTCACTTTCCAGGCTGGTGCGTAAAAGCAGAGAAAAAGGCGCATTGATCTGTGGCAAAACGCTTCAAAGTCCCGTTGACATTTTGCCAAATACAATAAAGTAATATGCTGACAGGTGAGTGGACATAAATATCAAATAGTTGCAAATTGACTCACGAGTAAACATAGATAAGCAAATCAAAATAATGATGTAAATAAGGGCCGTTGAGACATTTTGATGCTGTCTGACGATTAATTTTGCAAAGTTTAATCATCATGACCTATTTTTTAATCCCATTTAATTCCTCTCCTTTGATCACTAGGATTTTTTTTGCCCCATTGTACCATCAACCAATCACAGCTCTTAAAAAGACAGCGTCACTCCTAGCAATGGGGTCAACCACACCAAAGATCTAGTCTTTATTTAAAGTCAGTTTAAGTGATTTAGTTACCATTGCAAGCTGTGCTTGACAAGAAATAGATTTTATAGTTTCTGTCTTGTTTCTTGTCTTATTAACTTTGTTTTTTCCAGTCCTAAGCACAGGGTAAGGCAACTTTCTTGACAAAGCAGCATAACTTCCTGCTTTTAACAAGCCTTTATTAGATTAAATAATTAAATATACTTAAAAGAAATCACAGATGTAGGCTTTAAGGACTCATGGCAGGTTTTACAGAGAAAGTAAAAACTACACCCACAGTTTTCCTGTCATCTCAGATTCTAAATAAACAGTAAAAATCAGGGGTTTTAAAAGGTGGTAAAAAAATGTCTAAATGGCCAACAATTTATCTGAGAACATTTACGTATGATTATGTAAAAAAGAAATATCTTCATAAACTTAAAAGCCTTTTGCTGTATATACATATCAGATACATTGAGGTTTTCTCCTTTTAATCAATGTTTTACTATACCTAATAAAAAAACAAAACCCAAAGTGCTTGGTCATTCAAGCTTAGCGTTTTGTGTTTCACCTTCACCTTAATCAGCTTGGTTGATAATACCAAGGCCTTGGTGTCAAAGGTCCATTCAAATCCTACCTGGGTATAATGCTAAAACTTCTTAAAATGACTGATAAAATACAATTTATCAATAATTTATTAAACTAAATAACTCTCCAAGTTGCTACTGTGCTCTTGCCTCCAATTATTAATATATATTTATATATTCTGCTTTTAAAACCACAAATCTGATCAAATGTAGGCTTTAGAACAGATGGGGCAGCAATAATCAAAGCTCTGAACACCATTAAAGTTACATACGTTTGCAACTTATAGTTTATGATGGGTAATAAAGACTGTTAAACCTTATTCTCTAACGAAGTCTCATTTTCTGGATAATAATGCGGCACTGTTGACTTAAGTACACAAGGTTTACTTGAGGACTCATCCACTTTCCACCGTTTAGGGTTGGTTTAAATCTTTTACTGAAACTAAAAGAAAAAAAAAAAAAAAGTAGTGATTCTTATCTTTTTCTTCAAAAAGATTAAAAAAATATACAGAAGAACCAGACAATCAACTCTGAATATATACAGTTTAACAGGCTGTGTGCAATGAATCCAGAGAGGCTAGTAAACAGCGCTTTAACACAGAACCAAAAGAAAAACCCTACAGGGTGGCTGTTTGTGACAGTTGGCCGATTTTAAGAGGTCGTAAATATCAAAATCCTGAAATACGCGCTCATCTGCTCAGAGCACAAAGCGTTGCCGTCTCTGCCGGCTGTCAGTGGCCGTTGATGATGCTCTGAGACGTGGACACTGTGGAGGATGGAGACACCGGGGAGGAGGTGGTGGTGCTGGTGAAGAAGTTGTCATCTTTCAGTTTGCTGTGCTCTGGAAGCTCCAGCTGAGCCTTGGCTTCTTCAATGTCACTGTTGATGGCCGCAATGAGATCCTCTGGTTGCACAGATACGAAGGCAGCAGGAGGAAGGGTGTGTGCAGTGGGAAGAAAGATGAATAAAGAGCAGAAGAATGAGGAAGCAATAATGTTACTTGGATTTTTGCCTGACTACAGCACAAATACATTAAAGAATACGACTTTCACATCCAGGTCTTAAAAACTTTAGCTGAGCTAGATGCGTACCGAGTGAGGGGTAGCTCCTCTCTGAACGGATGTAGCCCAACAGAACGACACTCAGGATCTCCCCATAAAAGTCTTCTTTGAACTTGTGAATGACGTGCGTCTCCTAGAAGCCAAAAAGCAGTTATGGTAATTTCTATAACAGAAAAGATGCCAAAACTTTATTGAACTGTTTTATCCTGCAAAGCTGATTAGTAAAATTCTGTCCAAGAAAAAAAAATGCCTGTATTTTTACGGAAACTGGATGTGTGGGGATGGCCTGGGGATTATTGACGCCGTCAGTGTGTGTGTGTGTGTGTGTGTGGGTTTGAGTTGGTGTTCGGACCAGGTCCCAGCAACATACTTAGTTTTTTGTTTGGTTCCTGAGGAATTTGGGCTTTTAGCCATTAGTTGAGAATTTTGACTGTATACGTTGAACTACTTTCCTGACTTACTATATTTATCTATACTGCAGTGCATTGTTTATATATGGCAGAAGTTATGTGTCTTCTACCTTAGTTATATATATATAAAAAATTATCTCTGTATGCAGAACTAAAACTAAACTTATATTTATCAGATTGTTTTAATAGGCAACATCTAATCAATATTTTAGTTTAATGCTGTTCATGAAAAAGAAGCTTTTTTTTTATTTGAGTACCGTATTTTTAAGATGCCCTTTTTTTTTTAATAGTTTGACTGATCCTGCAGGTACAACGAATATAAAATATATAACAGTGTAAAAACGGCTCGTTACGTTGAAATGCGCTTCCGAGAACCTTGCCGGTAACTTGCTAGTTGGAGATACTGACTAAGTCAGCGACGTAGTCTGAAAATACGGTAGCTATGTTTATATCCAATTTTCATGTGCATAGTGAGCGAACTTTCAAAATGTTACATTAAAAAGAAAAATGGAAAATGCGACTTAGGCTTGTTTCCATCCACAGTTTGGAGTGAATTAACCAGGCTACGCAAAGCGTAATTTCCTCAGAAGCTGACGTTACACGTGGCTTTAATAAACAGCCACTTAATAAAGTTAAGTTTATCATTTTGTAATAATATGTTTCCTGGTATCAGATATGGTATTGAGTATTTTTCTTAGAGTTGGCAAGTTTGAAATTTTAGCATGACAACCCTACGTCACAAACCACAGAGTTATTTTTGACAACGTTGGTGTGATAAAGTCTGTATCCTGTCTTGATTGGGCGTAAACTTATATCCACCCAACTGAATACAGACAGAGATAAGACTCGAGTCACTGGACACCACTGAACCAACCAAAACCATGTCAAATGTGTAAACGATTAAACAAATAAGTTCCGGGCTTTTATTTTTTTCATTTTGTGAGCTTTGAGGAACATCAGGTTCAAAATTTGTGAATAAGGAAGTAAATCTTGTGACTTGGGGGGGCATTACAGGTTTAAAAAGGAAGAAACACCACATGCCAACCACCAGCCAAAAAACAGGTTGAACATGAAGGCGTTGCTCTTACTGATCCACGGGCATGGAATAAAAAGCCACCCGATTTGTGCTCACCATAGATTTCTTTGTGTTTTTGTAGTAAGGGTTCCATCCGATGCTCATCACCATTTTGTAAACGTCGCCATTCCCGACACAAGCCCAGCCATAATAGATTCCTGTGCTGATATCTGCTGGAAGATTGTCCACCACCGAATCCGGGAAGTTGGCTGGAGATCCGAGGGGGACAGAGCAAGGGAAGAAGAATAAAATGAAAAAGAGGTAAAGGTAAGCAAGACGATAAATTATATGGGTTTTAAGTGGTTGAATTTAGCCATTTAGAGTTGAGAATAGCAAATTTATTACATTTCCCCTTCAATCAGATAAAACCAAACTTTATTACAAAATGTTAGTATTTGTAAAACTGTGTTATTTGGTCTGCTTTGGAAGACCTTCTGTGACCTCAGCAGTGCAGCATCAGATAAAAATATAGAGAATATTATCCACAGGTAATCAAAAGTGTTGTTCAAAAGAACGTCTGAATCTGGATGATTTTGGTGTTTATGCCTTCCTTGTAATAATAAACTTCTATTAAATGTTTTATCTTACAATGTTGAAAAGAGAAAAACGACTCATTGGAAGGAATTGTGTAACATTCATTTTGAGAATGAAAGCTTCTTGGTACAGACAGTATTTTCTAATGAATTTACTTTTGAACAGCAAATCTGTTTTGTTTGTACAAATCAAAGAACATTCCTCTGTAAGGGGTAATTTAAGGGAAATTACTCTGTTAAACTATAAGAATATGCCAAGCAAATAATAATAATAATAATAATAATAATAATAATAATAATAATAATAATAATAATAATAATAGCACTACTACTAATAATAATAATAATGAACTTTTTCTTTGTTTCTGGACATCCGCAAAATATTCAAACATGGAAAATAGATTTGCATCTAGGGCTGGGCGATATGGACCAAAAATAATATATCTCGATATTTTTAGGCGGAATGCCGATATATGATATTTATCCCAATATGTTTTTCTTTTCATAAAGTAATTATAAAAAGGCATCACTGAATCAAAGCTTTATCCCAAATGTTCTCCGAGGCACATTTTTTTTTTACACTAGATAAATATGGTAATCAGCTGAAAAATAACCAACTACAATAAATAAAAGTATAATAACGCAAAATAGACCACCTCGATATAAAAAATATAGTTTAATCTTGTATCTCCTGCATTGTTTACATTTCAATTGTTTTACTTTTAAATCAGTGCTGCACCTTCTACTGTATTTTAAATCTACGGTAAATTACAAGCTGTATTCTTGCACTAATGCCCTCTGCACAATCAATTTCTGCACATAGAAATGGTTTTAAAAATACTCACCTGTACACTGTGACTTCTCCTGCATTGTCTACAATTAAATTACTTACTTTTAGATCACTGCTGCACCTCATACTGTAAATTCAATTCTTCTGCGATTTTACAAGCTGTACGCACTCTGTGCATACAAAATGACAAATAAAGTTGTCAAAGTCTGTCTAAGTCTATCTATTTTTAAACAAGCTAGATGTATTGCCGAGCCCTATTTGCACCCAATAATCGGATTCACTCATCCCTATTTTTTTTTTTTTTTAACAACACCCAGGGGAGTTCAGGGTTGCTGTAGGGTACTCAGAAAGCTGCCTTAAACTCCTGCCAAATATCATCAGCCTCTCCCACAAAACCCCAAACATTTGTTTTTATTTCGCATTTTTTTTTTGGCAAGTTGAAAATCCATTTTTCCTTCCACCTTGCTACTTAATTGTAATTGACACGATCAAACATCATTCAGTGTTTAATTTGTTTAGAAGCTGCCTGCTCATCATCCTCTGTTTATTTTAGGCTACATAAAAAAACACGACTTCCCGTATAGGAAAGATACACAAGGACATTCTGAGTCAACAGCAGCACTTCAGCATCTGCCTGGCTTCGTTGCGCAACTAACATTTACCTACGTAGAAAAAAAAAATAGGAGTTCCATTTACGTAAAAAAACGTTAGAATCATTTTTGAATATAATGCCCACGTACGCAGCATGATTTATTGATCCGGTAATAAACATGAACATTTAGATGGACTTATTACGTTAAGATGTACAGACCCCACATGGTTCTGAGAATCAGGAAAAACAGGCTGATTCGCAGTTTGCGTTATTTACGTAGACAGTTATCTTGTTAGCTAACTCTAAACCACGTAGCGTTTGGGGTCGGTTTCTTGTGTCACCTGTGGGAATTCCGAGTTCTTTGCTTCCTCTTCCAAATCCTCGAATGACCTCTCCTCGGCAGAAGTACGGCAGGCTCTTCATGGCTCGTATCCCGGGGAGCAGCTGTTTTAGACGGGGCTGCAGAATGACCTCGAACACGACACAAGGAAGTCAGCCTGACTCCCCAACCAGAACGGTTTTAGCGGCTAACACACTGCCCAGAGAAGACCGGCGTATGTTTGTGTTAAGGTTACGCCCCGGTACTCCGTTAGCTTCTCCTGCCAAGGTGCCTCGCTGAAAGCTGGTTAAAGTTGAAGCTCAGACACTGAGCGTAGAGGATGGTGAAAGTGAATCAGCTATGCTAACGATGCTAACTAGCTTCATCAGCCCCTTAAACGGGTGGACCCTAACCCTGACCAAGACAGCCGTTGCTGTAGTAACTCTGAATATTAACGTATTTGTTTCAGGGCTGCTGCTCTGCGGCGTGATGATGATGTTCAAGCTCAGGAAAAAAAAAAGCCGGCTACCTTTGACATGTGTTTGAACCCACTGCGTCACACTGCGTGATGTCAATGACCGGCTGGCTGCGTAACATTACTGTCGTGGTGCCTTCATGTACTGTGGGAAAAAGAAATAACATGAATAATTTTTTTTTTTAAATAAGACACCGATTCTCCTGGTAATGTTTCATTCTCTGTTGGAAATGTTCAAACAATCTGCGTATTGGTGAGATATGCAACTGTTACTTTGTGGTAAGTAGGACGTGTGTTGAATAGTAGTTACCCGTTTTCCTCATCCACGTTGGCATATTGTTGCACTGTGGTGCCCCCTAGTGGTGGGTAGATGAACTCAAGAATAAAATAAAGAATTGGTAAGTAGCTACTTGTAAAAAAAAAAAAAAAAAAAAACACACAAATAAGTAAATAAATAAACGTTTACCATGCATTGTCAGTGGAAACTTTTTGTTATTTATTCAAAATTCTACATCGTCTTCCTTGGCTTTACAGCATGAGCTCAAGCACCTACATACAAATATGAAAACCCAACATAGTTTTAAGGTTACGCCCCGGTAGAAAAGAAGAATAAAAATAGGTGCATTCAGCTTTCAACAATTAGATTTTATACTTAGAAACTGTTATAATTGTAAATAGTTGTAAATTATACATACTTCTCAGCAATAGAGAAAGTTGTTCTCTCCCTCTGTTCTTGCAGCCTTGGTTTGGGAGTTCTTACCGCTCATTCTTCACATGTATTCTGGTAAAAAACAAAACAAAAAAAACCCAGCTTTTTCCTTCCATGGAGAAATAGGAATGTCAGGAGTGGCTCTATGGAAGAGATCTTTGAAGACTTCGGGGAGTTCTAAATTTTAGTTCTTGTGAAGTGTGAAATGGCCATAAAGAACTTTGTTTTTGTTCTTGCAGCCTCAGGTAAAAGAACACATTTCTCTGTCCATGGTGAGTATGTATTGGCCGCATTTCAAACTTGTGTGTAACATCAGCATCATAAACCTGGATTTGTAGGAATGAATAGGGGAACTGATCATGTTTTACCCCCTGATAAGAGTTTCAGAGCCCGGCGTTGTGTTAGGTGAAGCAGCTCTGAGGTCAGACTCAGTGCCCCGTCTGTTTCTGTTTCGTTTTCAACAAGAGCTGAGAAGCCACTCTCACAGAGAGCGGTGTTGCTGAATGGTAAAAGTTAGAGCTACAAAAAAAGGACCTTCTCTCATCACAGTGCAGCATAGTTAGCATATGAGGCAAACAAACTTGTGTGTTGTTTGGTGTGAAAGGATATGGTGTCGACTCACATTACAGGACACTATTGCCAATGACAGAAACAAGTGTGAATGGACGAGAATCCACTGATTTTATTCTGGACATTTTTTGGATCGGGACCCACGAGCTGAGAAACACTAACCTTAACTAAGAAAGTAAAGAAAAATACTATCTGTGTTAGATTTAGAATTTACTGTATTTTGAACACAGATGATGTAGAAGGGATATTATTTATTTTTCACTTTCAGCATAGGAATTCTATTTCACTGAGGAGAGACAGTTCTTCTTATCCTAAATCTGTTAATACAAGGCATTTTATTATTATTATTTGTATAGTATTACTTCGACCTGTCCAGGGTGTACCCCGCCTCTCGCCCATTGACAGCTGGAGATAGGCACCAGCACCTCTCGTGACCCCAATAGGAATAAGCGTGTTGGAAAATTGATGGATGGATGAATGGATAGTATTATTACTATTATTAGCCATCCATCTGTCTTCTATACCAGATGCCTTGCAGCATTGAGGGGACCTGGTGTGTTTTTCCAGCAGTCACTAGGCAAGAAGTGGGGTACACCCTGGAAATAATGATTCACAGAAAGATTTTCATTAGAGACTACCAGTTGTTGTACTCTTGACCCTGCGTACAAATTAGAATTCGAAGCGTCTAATAAACTGGCTTGCAAAGTAAAAGCATGATGATGTAACAATACAAAAAAACAAACTCGCTCTCATATTAAACAATTTGATGAAAACTTGGTCATATAACGCTTAAAGTCTGTTTCCTGACAACTGGACCTTAGCTACATTTGTCCAGCTTTCTTGTGTGAAACATAGCCGTTTTTAGGTGCTTTTTTGGTGACGTGATCAGAACCTATATGCAACCTATATATATTCTGATCACATTTATCCAGAAAGCTCGCTGCCATTTTTTGTCTGAAATTAATCATATTAATTCTAATAGTTTCTTTGAAAAATGCTCAAAGGATATGAGCACCTGAGACTGTTTTTTATTTCCTCGTTCACACCAAGATAATGTGGAACCATATTGCAATGTAGAAGTGCTGCTGTTCCCCAACAGTCTGCAAAGAGGAAAGGGACAGTCCTACGTGCAATTTTAGTTTCAGCATGATCTTTGAAGTTTGGATGAAGAGTGATGAGCACTGCTGTTCACTTGAGCATGGTGGCTGAACATTGCGGCTGATTAAAAAAAACAACATTTATTTCTATTTTTATGTAGGCCTACTATAAAATACAACCCGAATCTGACAGATCAGTCATGGTCACTGATGTTATATCAGGACTCTATAACGGACATGGTTCTGTTGATATTGTGAAATATCAACCAGAGGGCAATTTATCTGAAACAAATCTAAGGCAGCTCTAGTGAACAGTGATGGTTCTAGACCAAATTTTGCAGGGGGGCCAGGGTGGGTCCAGTGTTTTCTCCTGGGGGCACAGAACCAGAGTTGGGGAATCCATATTCAGAAAGTAAGAAGCCCTGTCCAGAGATTAGTTTAAGCCATTTGCAGAGACAGGGACTAAAATCACCTGGTTAAATTAACAGGATGAAGGAAAACCAAGCTGGCCTTTTACTTTCTGAAACCAGATTAATCCACCTCTGCACAGAACTAAAGAATACAACAAAATAGGCCCATAATTCATCTTTCAATATAAGTGAGCCAAAGAGACACTTTTGGCTCTGGAATTTCAGAGCCTGTGTTCACAAAGACTTAAAGTAGCTCCTAGTGATGCCATTTAAGGAAAAATCTTGGAATTTCCAGAATTCTTTTTATAAGAATTTTAAGATAAGATAAAAGTTAAGATAAAAGTTATTCAGATTGCATCTTAGGCCTTCAGAGAGCTCCTAAAGTGACATAATGCAGTGAGGAGGACCTATGGTAAAAACAGAGAGAGCTGATTGGCTGATCCACCACCTAAACAGTGGAGGAAATGAGCACACAAACTTCTTTAACAATCATACAATTATTAATATGTAGATAAGATAAACTTTATCATCCCCATAAAGATAAATTAGTTTCAGTGGTCCGATGGGTTAAAAGTGCGGCTCTAGTAACATCATTTTATTGTGGATAAATAAATAATAGGAAAACTGCTGAAAACTTCTGAATTAAAAGTGAAGACATTTACAAATAATAAATATAAAAGAGGTGAGAATGTATTTTCTTTATATTATTATAATGTCAGTAGCCTAAATGGTCATCTAGAAGTGTGCATGTGTAATGGCATCTCCTCGCTTTTGATTGATGTATGGAGTGCTTCTCAATGTTCAGGCTGGTGTGTATGTTGCACCTTTTGCTCTTATGATTTTGAGAGGTATGTGATAACTTTTGATCTAAGTAAAGGACGAAGATGAAGCTGACGTCTTCACTCCATTTAACTTTATTCAAAAGAATGCCAAACCCTTTTCTGTGCATGCGCAAAACAATTCTGACAAAAACTGTCGACCTGAGAATCATCAATGAGCTGTAAATTGTGTATACAGCATTAATACTTCTAGTACCATATTAACAATGTTTTTAAATGACACAACAAATATTAACAGTGAAATATGAATCATCTCACCCCTTTTACTATGTTAATTATCAATACTTTTATATAATTTATTTTACCCTGTGTATGAAACACTTTTTAAGTGTTCTAATAATTTTGTAAATTTAACCTGCCACATGTGAAAGCACCAAGACGTGCAGAGAAAAAGGTGTTTTGTCTTTACATCTAAAACAAATATTTTTTCAAATGAAGTCTATTTTTTTTTATAACTAATCGTGGATTCCTTTAAAGTAAAACTGTAAAGGCAACAAATGAAGTTGGTCCAAGGCACCAATCATTTACAGTTTCCGTGCCAGTCCATATAATCATAGGAAATTGATGCAGTATTATGTCTTTTGGGCCATAGTCGGGGTAGGGACCAGTTCTACAGGGCACTGGTCCCTGTTGGCCACTGTTTAGAACTGCCCATGCTAGTGACTGAGGTCTGTCAATCTTAAATCGTTAGTAAAGCCCTTATTTCTAAGACGAAACAATAAAAAGCACTCTGAGGTAAGTTATTTTATAGCATTGTATTGGAATTACCTCAATATTACATTTATTCCTCTCATGGCACTATATAAATAAACCAAACTGAAATAAATAAAATCAAAATCAACTGAATTTACACTGAACAGAACATAAGTGAGTTGAACCAAATCAAACTGAGCTTCATTGTACTTAATTGAATTAAATGAAGTTATGTTGAATACGTTATTGAAACCTAAACATATTGTAACTCATGTTATAGTCATTTTATTCTGTGTGTGAAAGGAGCATTAGCAGCTTTGTCACAATGATTAGAACAGGGTCTGAGAATGTAACCCAAGGTTTGTTCCTCCAAATGTTAAATATTACATTTTAACTACACTTTACTATTACACTTTATGACCAGATACATGACCTCAAGGAGAGCAGACTGTCGTTCATAACAGGGAAGTTCACTGGTTTATAAACATTTATAATTTCCTCCTATAAATATATGTAAATCTTTCACTTCTAAATAGCATGTTCCCATCAATGTAATGTTAAACTAAAATGGGTAAACACCTAAAATCCACCTGCTTTTTATCAGCTTTGTGACCTCTGAAAAATGTTCAGACACCCATATAAAGACTTGTCACTGTCAGTGTATGGGTCAAAAGCCGTTTTCATCATGTAATTCTGGTACACTAGTCCTCAACAAGACCGCAGACATAGTTTCCGCCATCTAGTCATTGATTTGAACCAAATCAAACTGAAATTCTTTATACTCATTTGAGTCAAACTGAATTAAATTAAATAATTTACTGAACATAAACATACTGTAACATATTTATGTTCATTTAATTCAGCGTGTGAAAGGAGAGTGAGAATATTGTCAGCTATGTCAGTGATTAGAACAAAGTCTGAGAATGCAAGCCAAGTAATTTAGACTTTATTGCAGTTTTATAAAGTTTTATATTAGGATCTCAAGGAGTGTAAACCAAAAGCAAGAGGAGGAGGACTACCTTACCAGTTTATCCAATCTTTGTGCCTTATGCTTCCCATAAACATATACATAAACTTCACTTTTAAAATCCGTGTTTTTAACAGAGTAACCTAATACAAAATTGGGTAACTATATATCTCAAATCCACTCGTTCTTACATCACCTTTATGACCTCTGAAATCTTAGCTGTATCCATCCATCCATCCATCCATCCATCCATCCATCCATCCATCCATCCATCCATCCATCCATCCATCCTCTTCCGCTTATCCGGGGTCGGGTCGCGGGGGTAGCAGCTTCAGTAGGGAGGCCCAGACGTTCCTCTCCCCAGCCACTTGGGCCAGCTCCTCAGGAGGAATCCCAAGGCGTTCCCAGGCCAGCCGGGAGACATAGTCCCTCCAGCGTGTCCTGGGTCTTCCCCTGGGCCTCCTCCTGGTGGGACGTGCCCGGAACACCTCACCAGGGAGGCGTCCAGGAGGCATCCTGACCAGATGCCCGAGCCACCTCAACTGGCTCCTCTCGACGTGGAGGAGCAGCGGCTCTACTCTGAGTCCTCCCCGGATGACTGAGCTCCTCACCCTATCTCTAAGGGAGAGCCCAGACACACTACGGAGAAAACTCATTTCAGCCGCTTGTATCCGGGATCTCGTTCTTTCGGTCACGACCCAAAGCTCATGACCATAGATGAGGGTAGGAACGTAGATCGACCGGTAAATCGAGAGCTTCGCCTTTTGGCTCAGCTCTCTCTTCACCACAACGGATCGGTACAGCGCCCGCTTCACAGCAGACGCTGCACCAATCCGCCTGTCGATCTCCCGCTCCATCTTCCCCTCATTCGTGAACAAGACCCCAAGATACTTGAACTCCTCCACTAGGGGCAGGACATCCTCCCCAACCCGGAGAAGGCACTCTACCCTTTTCCGGTTCAAGACCATGGTCTCGGATTTGGAGGCACTGATTTTCATCCCGGCCGCTTCGCACTCGGCTGCGAACCGCTCCAGTGAGAGCTGTAGATCACGTCCTGATGAAGCCAATAGGACCACGTCATCCGCGAATAGCAGAGACGCAATCCTAAAGCCACCAAAACGGATCCCCTCAACACCTTGGCTGCGCCTAGAAATTCTGTCCATAATAGTTATGAACAGAATCGATGACAAAGAGCAACCTTGACGGAGTCCAACTCTCACCGGAAACTATATCTCAAATCCACCTGTTCTTATATCACCTTTATGACCTCTAAAATCTTAGCTGTGTTCAGTCCCCCAGATGAAGACTTGTTCAAACACAACAAGGAAATAAAGAGTCTTGACTTCCCTCTTCAGAATTTTAATGAGGTTAAATAGGGGGTCAAAAGTCGTTTTCACACATATAATTCTGGTACACTAGTCCTCAACAAGACTGCAGACACAGTTTCCGCCATCTAGCCGTTGATTTTAACCAAATCAAACTGAAATTCTTTATACTCAGTTGAGTCAAAATGAATTAAATTCAATAATTTACTGAACATAAACATACTGTAACACATTTATGTTAATTTTATTAAGCGTGTGAAAGGAGAGTGAGAATATTGTCAGCTATGTCAGTGATTAGAACAAAGTCTGAGAATGCAAGCCAAATAATTTAGACTTTATTGCAGTTTTATGAAGTTTTATATTATGACCTCAAGGAGTGTAAACCAAAAGCAAGAGGAGCAGACTACCTTACCAGTTTAGCCTTTCTTTGTGCCTTATGCTTCCCATAAACATATACATAAACTTCACTTTTAAAACCCATGTTTTTAACAGTGTAACCTAATACAAAATTGGGTAACTATATATCTCAATTCCACCCGTTCTTACATCACCTTTATGACCTCTGAAATCTTAGCTGTATTCAGTCCCCCAGATGAAGACTCGTTCAAACACAGCAAGGAATTAAAGACTCTTGACTTCCCTCTTTAGAATTTAAATGAGGTTAAATAAAAGGTCAAAAGATGTTTTCATTATGTAGTTTTGGTACACTTGTCCACAACAGGAATGTAGACACATCAAGTTTCAACTGTCTAGTTGATGATTTTAGTCATGCTTGAAGGTACAGCTTCTTAAAGAGAGACTTCTTTCTTAGCTAACATCCTCTTGGTTCATGTTGATGTTGAGCTTACCCGATTGTGGGCGGAGACACTGGAGGTCCAGCAGCTTTTATTGCTTATATCTAATGTCACGCTGTACACATTTTTATTTTAAAGATATAGTTATTATGATTACTATAATTATAAGGATTTTTCACGAGCCTGATTTATTTCTTTTTTTTGGTGACCCCCTGCGCACTTGGTGACCTACAAGCAGTGTTTCATGCGGATGGGGTGCAGCTCCAGCGTTGGGTAAATAGTAATAGTTTTGCAGACTCTGGATTATGGTCTGATTTTAAGTGAGCTTGGTCTTACTAGTGCTGAAGAGCTCAGTGTTCCAGAACAATTGTCTGTTATGAGAGACAATTGTGTCAGAGCCTCAAAGAGTGAATAACTCAGCAAGGTGAGGGCCTGATTACCACTCAAGTGAGCAAAACCAATCTGGTGTCTGTCTCCGGGAACCAGCTCCTCTTTAAGTTCATCCTAATGAGCTTGCACCTATCAGACACACCCAGCAAGGAGAGGAGAATCGACACGCACATACAACAACCCGCATACAGCCATGTGGATATGACAACCTGTGTCCCCGTTTTACGCTTTTAGAAAGCCAATCTGGAAAAAGGAACGGTTCAAATCCACAATTAAAATTGCATAATTGATAGAACAGTCATGCCAGTGCTCTTGACCAGCATTTACAGTTGTTATGTTTATACATCACTTGTGACACTTAAAACAGTATCTAGGGAAGCAGCTATATTCTGCTGTGATCTGAAAAAAATAAAAGCCTTGTTTTGGTGTTACACAGCAGGGCAGTGATATGCACTGTTGGCTGACAGTAAAAAGGTCCCGGGTTCAAATTCTGGCCTAGATGTCTATGTATGTCTATGGAGAACTCCCATCAGCAAGTAAGAATCAATGGATCATTATCTATACCTAAAACTAATACTTTCGCGGTGATTTAATGAACGTAGCCTTAATCAGTAAAAAAAATAAAAGTATTAATTGTCGTCATGATCACTGAGTCTGGGAGCGGCCATTAATGACCAAATATGGTAACACCTCACTCCTGGCGTCTTCTGGAAGTGACGTCACGGTGCAGTAAGCCGAGGGCGATTCTCCGCGCTATACAAGCAAATTCAATAGAAACTATTATACACATCTGCGATCAACAACAATTATTTCGCATTTCGAGAGGACTTCACCATTGAAATTCGCGAGAGCTATTGTTGAAGCAACAATGCCCACGTGCATGGCCGTTGGATGTTGCAATACATTGGGTAAAAGTGAAAAAAAAAAACATTAGTTATTTCACCTTTCCACTACACCACAGCTGCAGCAGACAGATTCAACTCACATCGTCCCTTTTTGGTCTCCTTGGCTCAAACTGGTATGGCTGTAATTCGTCAAAAGTCAGGTTGCTATCAAGAAAGTCTTCCATATATTCCAAATCGCTATCAAATGATGACGATAAATCCACGAAACTCCCATAGCTGTCGCTATTAAATCCATTACTCTCTGCCAGTGACGGACTGGGATTAAAAAACGGCCCTGGCATTTTCACCAACCAGCGGCCCACATGGGGATGCGCACGCACGCGCGCTCACGTGCCCGCAACACACAGATATAACTTCACATGCACGGAAATAACACGCAAGTTTGTAGCCCCATTGGAGTTGAACTCTAACTTGAATATGTATTAAAACTGAACCAAGAGGCATTTGGCTTATTAGTGGGCCGAGAGATAATGTAGGCCTACAATGAACAGGGTGAGAGGGGCCGCGCACACCCGACGATCATGCCGCCTCGTGATTGGCCGGCCCAAACGGCCCACGAAGGCCCGCGGCCCTTCTGGCATCTGCCCAAATGCCAGACCGTCCAGTCCGTCACTGCTCTCTGCTTCGCATACTGCTCTAGTCGCCATCTTGGATAATAGCGCGTTGTGACAAACACCAGATACAGCATTGGGACTTTTTTTTTTTTCAGCATTGGGACTTTTTTTATAGAACTATATTGAACATATTGTATAAACAAACAAGCAGACAGTTACACAGAAGAACATTAGACGGGTGCTCTAATCAGCATTGGGACTTGCTCGACAGCCGATACCGCACCATGACGTCACAAACTGGGAGGTGGCAGTACTGTTCTTTGACCAACATGGATGCCTCCAGTAAAGCACATTCAAATAAAAATGACTCTTAATTAAAATAACTTATCATTTACTGAACAGTGTGTAATTATTTTGTATTTAAAGTACTTTGAGAAGTTTGAATTCTTAATATGAACGGACTTCTCCTTTAAATCAAAGTCCGCATAACATTTCATCAGGGTTTTCTACCATCACATTTCTCTTCCTGATGATCACCAGGGTGGCGTGTACCACAGACTAACAGATAAATGGTGACCCAGTGTGAGGCAATTACTTTAATCGCTGTAAATGGTTAAATACACTCATGCGTAATGCTGCGCAGTGGATATATATCGGTGTGTTCTAATTCCTCCTGCTCCCCCTCCCTCCTGAGATTGTCCATCCGAATGCACAGCTTGAAAGGAGTTTCAACACTGAGCCGCTGTGAAACTGTCATTCGGTGTTTAAAACTGCAATCAAGTTTACTTTTTAAGAAGTTATTTTAATATGGACATCTGTGTTTTTAACTTTGATTACCCTTTAATAAACTGTGTAATTTTTTTCTCAGTTTCTTTTTTTTTTTTATCCTTGGTTGCCATTTCACCATGGAAAAAAAAAATCAGCTGACTCATTTTTAACACGCATTAATATTCATGAGGTGCTTTGCATTGACCATTTATGGTTGAATCTGAGCGTGTAGAGGGCCGAACATGAGGCAGAACCTGGTACACAAATGTTCAGGTACAGTTGTGATCTACAAAGAAAAATTGCATGCTGGTGTGCGTACGCATGGTTTTATAAAACAAATTTTTTTTGGCATATGCCATTATCTTTTTCTTGCCGTATGTAATCTTTTAGCATGGATTATATGCAGATCCAGGTGAGTTAATCATACCATTGTTTTTTCAAGCCTGCCTTAAGCAGTCCCTATACCCACCAATTCCCAGTTATTTTTAAACGTAATAGATTAATTGGAACATTTGTGCCTTCTGGTTATATTTAGCTTCCACCAGCTCGTAACAAACAAGCTCCTGCTGGAGTTATATATTACATCTATCATTTGCAAAACAAAACAATCATTGTAGTTCTGTAAGAATAGTGGATAAAATATGTTTAAATTACACCATAGCTTTCGTATTTGTTTAGCTTTACTTGTGAAGATGTTCCTAATTCCTCATTAACAGCACAACAGAACTTATGCACCTTTCCTCCTTTTGCCACCTTTCTTTTTGTTTATTAAGCCGATGTGTGACAAGTAAATTTCTCCACTGTGAGATCAATGAAGCCCTATCTTATCTTATCTGAACTGTGGAAAGGTGTGGTTGTTGTCCTGTCCTTGTGAAACCAAATCTTTCTCTCTCTTGGTCTCAGTCATTGTCTCTTGTCTCTCTAAAAAAACAGCACATATAGAGATTTTTACATTTTAATACATACCAACATCAAGCATGGGAAAATATTAAACTCTGATTAAACATAGTATTTTATTTTCAGGAGACATGATGAACCCTACAACTATATCAAAGGGGCTTTGGAAAATACCCCTCTCTGTTATTAAAAGATAAAGGCTTTGTTCAACATTTTAATAAAGTTGTTATTGTTTATCCAATCTAAAGGTGATCGCCGACTGAAGGAAATCTAACATCTTGGGAGAGACTGCTGGCTTCTTTACAGAACTCACTAAAAGCATCTTTCCTGAGGTCTCCTTGAAAACATGCGATTGCTCAGACAAAGATGGTGGCAACTGTTACTGAAGTTGAGCGTTGTGCTGGGATCACTGTTGCTGCTGTTTCTGGTCCTGCAATGGGACAGCCCCTTGCCTCCTGAACTGATCCACAGTCCCAACTGGTTGGAGTACCAGGATTATGAATTTGGCGCAGAGGGAGTTTGTAACTGCTCAGCAATCCAACGGGGAGACTCGGAGGCACTGCAGCAAGCCAAATTATTAACCATTACAAGAGACTTTCGGAAGAATATTCAGATCCCTGACGAGTATTACATTAATGAAACCGAGGACTGCAGGTGGGTTGCTTTAAACTACAGCGCCTCGCCTTGAACCTTTTTCCATTTTGTCATGTTAAGACCACAATCATCAAAGTATTCTATAGAGATTTTACGTGACAGGACAACACACAATAGAGCATCATTGTGAAGTGGAGAGAAAATTATGCATGTTTTAAAATGTTTTTTTCAAAATGAAAATCTGTTTAGAATGCATTTGTATTCAAACCCCCTAATGTCACAATGCCCAGGTGGTTAGCTTATTGTTAGTGTGTTGTTGGTTCCTGGGGATTATACATCTTTCCGTTTTTCACCTTTTAGTGTTGTTAGTCTTTTGATTCTGTTCCTTCTTTATTGTTTCCTGTCATTATTTAGTATGTTGTTCATTATAGATCAAATTAGTTACTCTTGCTTCAGTGAGATTCTTATTTTCTTTCCTGTCTTCTGTTCAGTTAGTGATATTATTTTGTCATTGAATCTTTTATTTAGTGTGCTTTGTATTCTTAGGTTCTTTATTAATATTGTCTCTGTCATACCATTGCCCTTCCTCTCCCTCAACTTAATAACATATCATATCAGCTGTTGCAAATTACTCTTTCCTGCCGTCCCTGCTGATTACTTCCCTATTTATACTACTGGCTTCCTCGCCCTCCTCGTCGGATCCTCTGTTATACTACCCTGGTTCTGGTTCTTGCCATCGTCTGCCCTGCCTGTAAGTTTTGCCATTTGGTTTATAATAGGTATCATTACTTCACTTCATCATGCGGCTCCCAAGCTCTTGTGTGCTCTTCTGTCCATCTACAAGCACCCAAAACCTGACACCTAAGGACTTCAGAAAATACTTATTTATTTATTCTTAAAAAGAAATTACACACGGGAGGACTTTACTTGTTTAACTAATCTATTATTTAGGTAACCTCTTAGTGGAATAGATTGAAGAGGATTTTATTTAATGGTATCAGAATAAAGATAGCTTAATAGCAATATATGACAATATTTTCAGGCTTTTACATTTTCAAAATAAAAGGAACCTACTTATCATTTCCTTCCATTTCACACATATGCACTACTTTGTCTTGGTCTATAGGAGAGAACCTTATTAAAAAGGAATGTGGTTATATTGAAACAAAATGTAAAAAGGTTTAAGGGCTATGAACACTGTAGCAAAGCACTCTACGTTTCAGTAATTAATAAATTATACTGACATGTCGACCAATACATGTAACATTGTTCCAGGGAATTCACGTCAAAGAGGAAATACATAACATTTTCTCTAAGCAAAGAAGAGGAGGAATTTCCTCTGGCATATTCCATGGTTGTTCATCACAAGGTCAGTAAATTCTAACTTTTAAAGAATAATGTAAATAAAGTTTGAAAAACTGAATTTGGTTTAACAACCTTCTCTTGTGGTATGAGATTTAAGTTAAACTTTGGTAAGGAACAGACGTGTAAAATCAAAGTTTGGAAAGTGTGTTTTATGTTTTAATCCCTGGAAATTTGTTCATTTTAGGCTCCACGTGTGTCCCTAGGACACACAAATGCGCTAAACGATTTATTAGTTTGCTTTTGTATTTATTTTAATGTCATTAGTAATTCCAATACCCCATTAACAACACAGTTCTGAAGGGCTGTGCCTTGACTTACATAGTCATCCATTCATTTTCAAGCCTTTCTATGGCCTAAACCTGACCCTAAACCTAATTGACACCTTAGTCCTAAACCTAACCCTTAGCTAAGAAAAGAAGGTGAGGACCAAAAAAAGGTCCTCATGTTACTTGTAAGTCCTCGCTGTACAAGCAAAATGAGTAAAAAATGTTCTGGCTCAGTTGCAAGTACAATAACACACACACACACACACACACACACACACACACACACACGCACGCACGCACGCACGCACACACACACGTTTTACTGGGGAAGGCAGTCAGAATTAGTGGAGACAGCAGCTGTGCCTTATTTTAATATTAGTTTAAGCTGATGTGTGATCCAAATATCCTTATATCCTTGAGAAATATCCAAATCTATCATGCATATACAATTATACAAACCTAATTTGTATTTTCACATTTTATTCATGATTTTATTTATAATGAATTATCTTTTTACTGTTTACCAATTCTGGCAGATTTCTTTAGTGTCATTAGTTGCATTTGCATCAAGGTTTTTTTTTTAATGTGCATTTTGAAGTATTGCATTAAACCAGGTTGATGCAACTGGCAAAATTCGAATTAGCTCAATAAATTTTCCAAAAATGTTTTTACACTCGATTGAGGTGTTTTTTGACTTTTTCATAAAACAATAAATGCGCTAAAGAGAAGATGGAAACACATCTGTCGAATCAGTTCTGACGTGGTGAATGTTTATCTCATATGACTGATCAACTGTTTCTGCTGCCATCTTCTTCCTGAATGCTCCCATAATGCAGGGGCTGGAAGCAACAATCGGTACGTGTGGACCAATGAAGAGACTAGAGCATTTCTTATTCTCATCTGTGAAAAAAATAATCCACACATTCATTAAAGCCTCAGTCCATTACTGATCTGTGGTCCATGCTAGTTAGCAACCTCTACTTCCTGTTTATTACAGCCAACATCAACGTATGACGACATTATGCTGGGCGTTACCTGTTTAATTTGCTATGAACTAGTTGATGGAAACACGTTGACTGTGCATTTTGGTTTTTCCAACACATTTAAAGAGTGCAAAATTAGGTGCAGTACTCGCCAAAAACACAGAGGGCCTTTTTGTAAAGCCCATGGGGATATTTTTTAAATAAAAGCAGAGCTGCTGCTTACCCTACAGGCAGTAAAGACACTGTAAGGAATACAGCAGTTTGCGCACAAAAAATATCCCCTGCATTACGGTGTCCCCGGCAGGACAAACATGACCTGCCGGGGCAGGAGAGCAACAACAGCACCCTGTTTTGGAACATTTATGCACTGCTTTACATCTACCCTTCTTTATTTGATGCTGTCTCTGCCATAAAAAACTAAACAGAACATAAAAAGAATTAACTGAAAGAGCCCCTAACCGTCTTAACATCAACAATAAAATGTATTGCTCAGATTTATCTTGTAAGAAATGTATGTTTGTGTGCCGTTGAGTGTCTTATGTGTGTCTGTGAGCTATCTTTGCCTTTTCCCTCTGCCACAGCTTCCATCCTCTTTCTATCTTCTGCTGCTCCTCTTCTGTTTTTGAGACCTGTTCTTCATACGACAGGTTTTTGGGAGGATGACTGGTCCTGGGTGGGTTTCTCTTGGAATCCCACTGCTCTGCAGTGAAATTGGAATGCCATGGGGTGCATTTTCTCCTGCCTTATCCCCTTCCTCTTGGCTGGCTTGTTTGTCTTTTTGGTTAATTTCTCTAAGCTGCAGACAGGGTACAGTTTCCTCCATGCTGACTGCACCTGCATTCTGTTGCAGGTCTGCCTCTAACCTTGTGTCATTCAGATCTAAATCTGATTCCTCCTCCTCAGCTGTAGGTTTGCCCTCCAAAAATGCACTGGGTGAGAAGGGTTCTGTGTACCACTCTTTCTGGGCCACCATCCTCCGGTTGTGTCACGTACACTGGTATTTTAGGCTCTTTCTTCACCACAATATATGGATGTGGCTCCCACTTGTCTCTGAGCTTCTGCCGTCCTTCCACATGACATATTTTGACCAGCACCCGGTCCCCTGGGCTGAACTCTTGAGCCTTTGCTTTTTGATCATAATACTTCTTTTGTTGTTTCTTGGCAATCCTAGAACTGTGATTAGCCTGTGCATAAGCCTCCAGCAGGCAGTCATGGAGGGTCTGCACATTAGAGTTTGAGTTTCCAAAACACCAGATCCACTGGAAGTCTGGGATGTCTCCCAAACATTTAATAGTACGGAGTGTATCCAGTTGAGTCATGTCTCGTGCAGTTGTACGCATGGGTTGTGGCATCCACATATTCATGTCAACTTGGCTTTAGGTGAGGTGGCAGAGTTCCCAGCATATTCATTAGGGTCCGGTTGAACCTTTCAGTGGTCCCACTGCCCTGTGAGTGATATGGAGTGGTGTGAGTTTTAGTGATGCCAGTGATCTTGCATAGTTCTTTTACAATTGCACTCTCAAAACTGCGTCCTTGATCTGCATGGAGCTTTGCTGGAAAACCGAACCGGCAGAAGAAATTATTCCACAGAACCTTGACTGCAGTGTGTGCTTTTTGGTCTTTGGTGGGGTAGGCTTGAGCATAACGGGAAAAGTGATCTGTTACAACAAGCACGTTTTCAGTGCCGCCCTTTGACTTTTCCAGGCAGAGAAAGTCTACACACACAAGCTCCATGGGGGCATTGCTGTGGATGCTGACCAGAGGAGCTCCAATACTGCTTGTGGGGGTCTTCCTAAGACAACATCTTTTACAGTAGAATCGCTCTCTTATCAGCTGTAGAGTTCTCTCAAAGCCTAAATGACCTGAATCATCATGCAGAGCAGTTTTAGCCACCACCTCCAGCTTCTCTGGCAAGATGAGCTGCTAAATGCGTCCTCTTTGCCCATCTGTGATGCATCTGTATAGGATGCCATTTCTGACCATCAACCTCCTCCACTCTTTTATGAGAAGGCTCCCAGGACCAAGGTCACAACAGGCTATATGCCAACTGTAAAGGTGACATACTTTTTTTTAAAACCTGAGCCAGCACTGCAACTTCCAGTAGCGATCTGCCTCCTATTGTTTGCTTTTAAGGTTGTCGATGATTAAGGTTAAAGTATTTAAATATCAACGAGTTTCTGGTTGCTGAGCTGTTCGTAAATGGTAAATGGCTTGTGCTTGTATAGCGCTTTAACTAATTTGATGACCTCCATAGTCATTCACTCATTCATTCACACCCTGACGGTGGTGAGCTATTTTAGTAGCTATAGCTACCCTGGGGCAGACTGACAGAGGCAAGGCTGCCATACAACAGCGCTACCTGGCCCTCTGACCACCACCAGCAGGCAATGCAGGTGAAGTGTCTTGCACAAGGACACACCAACGGAGACAGTCAGAGCGGGGGATCTAGCCGGCAACCCGCCAATTACAGGATGAACTCCCTAACCTCTTTGCCACCATTGCATCAAGCAGGTATAATTCAGTACTTAGCTTATTCACCTTTCCTGCTGATAAGGAGTTAAGGCACCAGTGGGTTATTGCTATTCGCAGGGACAAATTTTTAATAACTTCCCACACCCGGTGCGTAGTATCAGAAAAAGGATGACGGCTTTTGAAAAGGGGAGCTGCTCCGGTCTTATTTCAGTGGAATAACTTCTCCCTTTCGCTTCCAAGACTGGTGGTTTGGAAGAGAAGGCAAAGACCGCCATTGGAGGTTGAAGATAACGCTCCTTACAATGTACCGAAGGACATGTCCATGGAACATGACTATGCGTTGGCTCCAGACCCAGCAGGAGTTGATCTGGTGTTGGAGGACTATCAGTCTCCCCCTGGAGAAAATACACCAGCTACGACTCCAGGTTAAGAGCCTAACGCTGAAGCAGAGGTTTGGCATTCACTGTTTTGCTGCCTCGGACAAGGATTCTCATTTGTCACCCGAGGTGGAAGTAACATTCCCTGTAAACATTTGGTCCTCTCCATCAACAATGTCTTAGTCATCTTAGTTAGTTTTTTTTCTTTACTTCCTGGTTCCTGAGCCAAACATATGAGCGTTCCCAAAACAGAGTGCAGCATTTTACCTTGGCAAATGAGCAGCAGGCTTCAAATATGGAGACAGTAAGAGAAGTGGACCAAAAATACAACAGAATACAACATTGCTTACAAGGATAGGTGTACAGCTATCCTGTGTAAGCAAAAAGTCAGTAGGGTTTCACCGCAACATGACTTTTAAGGAAACAGTTGTCGTGGCAGGCTGTTGTTGTGATTTGAGACACTAAGTGTAATTATTACATATTTTTTCTTTATTTTATGGTAAATATTTTACTTATTGGTCCTTTAAGATTAGAATATTAGACCAAAAAATAAATAAAAAGAGGAAATGCTTTAAGACCAATAACATGCAAAAGAGTAATAGAAAATGTTATTTTTGTTAGGATTAAATCAGAGTTAAGGCAGGTATTTACTGTAATTTGTAAAAGAGAGTAACATATTTTACGTTTTTTGTGTTGAAAGTTCTGTTAGAAAAGTTAATGTTTACTTCTTCACAAAGTAATGTTTCACCCATGTAAAAAAATCAAGGAACTGAATTATTTTTTTCTGTGTCAACTTAGGTGCAGAACTTTGAACGACTGCTGCGAGCCATTTATGCACCTCAGAACATTTATTGTGTTCACGTGGATGAAAAAGCCCAGCCCTCTGTAAAAGTTGCCATTCGGAGCATTGCTTCCTGTTTCCCCAATGTCTTCATGGTCAGTCGGGCTGTGAGTGTGGTCTATGCTGGTTGGCCCCGTGTCCAAGCTGACCTTAACTGCATGGCTGACCTCTATAATGCCAGTGCAGAGTGGAAGTACTTCATCAACCTTTGTGGCCAAGACTTCCCTCTAAAAACTAACTTGGAAATGGTAAGGATGCTGCGCTTGCTGAAAGGTGGCAACAGCATGGAGTCAGAAAACATGCCTGAAGGGAAGAAGTGGAGGATATCACAGATTCACGAGATTGTTGATGGGACAATAAAGGTAAACTTGGAGAACATTTGTAGCTACGTTAATCTCAAGACTGGCATTAATTGTGATTCTTGTGTATTTCTATGCTTTCAGTCAACGGGAAAGTCAAAGAGTCCACCTCCCTTCAACCTGCCCATTAAGTCAGGAAACGCCTACATCGTGGTAACTCGGGGCTACGTCCGCAGTGTTTTGGAAGACACCAGAATACGATCCCTTATTGAGTGGTCCAAGGACACCTACAGTCCAGATGAGTTCCTATGGGCCACCATTCAGCGTATCCCTGGTGTCCCCGGCTCAACAAGGCCCCACACTAAGTACGACCAGACAGACATTAATGCCATTGCACGGCTGGTAAAGTGGGTGTGGCATGAGGGATTGGAGGATTCAGCAGTGTACCCTGAGTGTCAGGGCAACCATGTAAGGTCCATATGTGTGTATGGAGCTGGGGACCTACCATGGCTCCTGGAGAACCACCACCTCTTTGCCAACAAGTTTGACACTTATACTGATCCTATTCCTGTCTTCTGCTTAGAGAAACATCTCCGACAGAAAGCTCTGGCTGAGTCAGAGGGTGAATATTTTTTTTGGTCTCGTTAGATGACTTAAAATAAGATTATCTGCTACATCTTACAGAAAGAGCTTCCCTATCTCTACCTGCAATTTCTTCTGACCTGAACACTGACCAACATCTTGCAGCTTCTCTCCTTTACTACATTTATCGTGCCTCAAAGAATTTTCCCCTTTCATGAGACTGATCTAACAAGTTTGCGATGCAGATAGTTACCCCTCCTGTTCCTGATTCTGGTACTTGTTTTGAATGTCTGTTTTGTATAACATTTTGAAAACCAAATAACAAGTATTAAATAATAAAAAAAGCTGGTAACCACATTATTCGTGTTGTCCTTATTAATATTGTTATCCAATTAACATTGAAGGTAGCTCTGTTGTTTAGAACCATTACTAATAATACAATTTAATATGTATATCCCCTGATATTGTTTTTGTTATGTAAAATGCACAAATGATATTTTCATGTCCTCAAATAATGGAATTGTGTGAGTACTTGTTCTTTTATATCTCAGTGCTGCATATGATACAGCTGATCGCAATATTCTCCTAGAAAGACTTAAACATACTGTAGCGATTAAAGGAAAACAATTAGGCTGGTTTAAATCTTATCTGTCTGACAGATTCCAGTTTGTTCATGTCAATGATAATGTCATGAATTAGGTTTTTGTTTTTCTTCGTTTTGGACTTTTTTGGGCTAATAAGTTTCCATTCCCCTCACCCAACAGCCATTTGTCACTATCCAGTCAGCTCAGCCTCCTTAGAGTTAAGCTACCACACCTGGTCGGCAGTGAAACCCCCTCGGTGGACCCAGCTCGTTTTACCCGTCGGGCGACCCCCACTGAAAATATTGGTTTGGATACAAGATGCTCAAAACAGAAAAGTATACTTCAACTTATTTAATCTACCAAAGTCATAGAAATGTTTACAGACACATCAGCGCTGAGGGGCTCTTGATCGGCAAGAAGCCCCTACTGTTCATCTCACAAGCATTATAAAGGAATTTAGGAACACTCTCATGCAAGGGCTGTACACCTCCTAACTGCGTCATCAGTGGAGAAAGTGTATCACCTCCGGGACACTATCTGACAGATTGTGTCATATCCTTGTGTCGGTGCTATCTTAGTGGGGCATGCTGTTCCTGGGTTAAGCGGTCCGTTCCACTGACACAGTCCATATCTTAACATCAATCACCAGTCAATTAGCCCAGATCAGCTCCACCTGCTGCCAGTAATTACTGCCAACTCCGGTCGCCTGTTCCCCTGTCTGTTTATACCTGCCTCAGTCAACTCATCCCTGCCAGAATGTCTTGTCTTTTGTGATGTGTTCTGCCTCTACCAGTTGTTCTCAGCCAACAGGATTCTTCTGATGAAAGTTACCTGTGTCTGTGTGCTGCACAAGTCTACTTGTTTCCCCCTGAGATCCAGCCGCTCGCTCTACCCATTCCGGTGATTCCTGGATCCACATCGCCTGTTCTGGTCTGTCCCTGCCTTCAACACTGGTTTGGCCTTTCACTGCCTGCAACCCTTCGTCAATCTGGTTCTGCTTGCCTTCCTCATTTGCCACTACTCATCCCCTTCAATAAACCTTTTTAAAACACAACTCTGTGTTTGGCTGAATATCAGGTTCACCAGCTTTATCCAGTACAGATAAATCTTCAAACTCTAGCAGCACTTGTGGAGTACCACAGGGTTCAGTCTTTGGGACAATTCTCTCTCTCTCTCTCTCTCTCTCTCTCTCTCTCTCTCTCTCTCTCTCAGACTAGGATTGGGGACCACTGCACTAGACCAACACTCACCCCCTTTTTTTCCCCCCAGCAGTCTTCAGAACTCCTGCCTGACACAAAATATTTAGTTTTATAAACAGATTAGGTTTTTGTTGATAAATGCATTATACTTCAGAATTAGATGCTATTTTGAGATGCTAACGTTGGTTACTTACATTTCTCAAGTTCCACAAATCCAAACAGTCTCTCCTGCTTCTTTAAAGAACTGCACTCAGCGGCTTTCACCTATTTTAATGCTGATAATATTCAGTTTTTTAACTGGGACTAGTTTTGTAGCCTGATAACCGCAGTATCCAGTATGAATCAAAACTTAAATCTCGCGCTCCAAGCAAGCACGCACACGCACACACTAGAAAACAGCCAATCAGAAAGAGGGAAGGCAGAATTTAAAGCAGAATAACCAATGACAGTGGAGTTAAACAGCACAGAGCACAATCACGTGTGCTGCAGATTTAAAGGGGCAGGACAGACCGGGCTGAGCGGTAGAAGCAGCGACGCAGCGGAGCTGCAAGAGGAGAAGAAGGGCAGAGTGAGGGCACGTTATGTGGATCATGTAACCGGCCACGATTACCGTATTATGGTAGATCTAAATTATTATTACTTTTGGACACACACACACACACACACACACACACACACACACACACACACACACACACACACACACACACACACACACACACACACACACACACACACATAAAAAAAAAAAAACACTGACAAAAGGGCACTTTAGGCATCAAGGGGAAAAGGGGCAGGTGCTCAGCATCCCCCTGCACGTCCCTGCTTTTATCCATAGGTGTTTGCTTATATTTTAGTTCCTACTTTTGTGGATTTAGTTCTGAGTTTATTTTGTCATATTTCCTGTGGTTTCCTTCATATCTTTGTTCACCTCTCCTCAGCTATTTTTTTTTTTTTTTTTTGCATTTATCTTAGCTGTTTCTCAGTTTCCTCCTGATTATTTCCACCTTTGTTGCAATATTTTTCTTTCCATTTCTTCACCTGAAAGCTGCACCGCTATCTTTTTCCATTTTGCTGGATTGTTTCGTTTCTGAGCTGTCCAGGATGTACCCTGCCTCTCGCCCGTTGGACTCCTGGAGATAGGCACCAGCTCTGCTCCTTTTTAAATCCGTGCCCCATGTGCCCATGTTCCTCTGTTCTCGTTGGCTTTGTTTGGCAAGTTCCAGTACCAGTTCCAATCCAGTTCCTGTGCTTCCTGTCTGATCTCCTTGTGCAAGACTACTTTGTAAGTTTTCTTTACCATTAAAGCGCTGAGCCCGATTCCCAGTTCTGCTTTGCGCGATTCCTTTTCTGACTTCGTGATTGTTTACGCATTTCTAACAAAACTATTGAAGGTCAGTGCTGTTGCCGTATTTTGAACGACTGTGTCCCTGGGATGTAATGGATCGGGCATTTGCAAACTTTGTAGTTATAATTTGAATTTGAAGAACTGGCTTTCAGAATAAAAGCGTGAGGATGAACCGAAACCTTAAACACTCTCCATCCGTCTGCAAAAAGGGAAGGGATCAGGTCGGACCACTAGTAAGAAACATCTTCCATGGTTAAAATAATAATAATTACGGAGTTGGTGTTACCACATGTCTATAACAGATTTTACATTATTTTCTAGTTATGGTATGAAGTGTTTGCCCTTTTTTTTGCCATTCTTGTTTGGACATCGACGCCTGTTGCGCGGTGGATAATTTAATTCAGATGCAAGGGCGTACATATATTTTCACACTACTGTTTTAACACGGCTAACGTTTCACTCGCAGCCTAACAACGAAGTATATTATTTTACGCAGAGTTTTATATTCATTTCGGCGGAAGGTCCGCGTCCTTTTTTTTTTCTCTCAGCGCTATGCGCGATTAAGTTTTTGCCACGGGATGAAACGCGACGAACAGCGCTGTTTGTTCGCTTCAGTGTGGTGACGGAACATTGCGACCGATCTGCCGATTTTATTTTTATTTGTCTTTTTTTAAGTTCTACTGTAAAACACACACACACACACACACACACACACACACACACACACACACACACACACACACACACACACACACACACACACACACACACACACACACACACACACACACACACACACACAGAATACAAAAGAATATAGTAATCATGATTACTAATATCTGAATGATATGATTACTGATGTTTAAAACAACAGGAGACACAGCTCTGTTTATTGTGTGGAATATTAACCAGCGTGCAGCTTATCTGAAATTAATCTTTAGCAGCTCTGGGTCTGTTTGTCTTAATAATAATAATCATCATCTTTATTGACATTGCAATATTTGTTCTCTGCATTTAGCCCCCCAGTGGGCTTGCCCCCCAGGGAGCAAACTGGGGTTAAGAGTCTTGGGAGCCAAAGTGGCAGTCGAATCCAGAACCTCTAGGACACAAGTGTAATGCAATAACCACTAAGCCACCACTCCCTTTAAGTCATTAGTAAAGCCTTTATTGCTAAGATGGAACAATAACATATTTTGAGGTAAAATAAATATATCAGAGGGGCATTTTTCATTTCATTTACTATATATATACGATTGTGTTGGAGTTACCTTAAAATTACATTTGCGTTTATCATGGCTTTATATAAATGTAAATAAATGAAATCAAAAATAAAACTGAATTCACACTTAACAAAACACAAATGAGTTGAAACAAATCAAACTAGACGTCATTGTACTCAAATGAATCAAATTAAATTAAGTTCAATAATTTATTGAAACCAAACCCATTGTAACGCGTTTATGTTCATGTTACTCAGACTGTGAGAATATTGCCTTAGCAGCTTTTTAACACTGATTAAAGCAGAACCGGAGAATGCAAGTTTTATTCATCCAAACCGCATTAAAAATTACCAGGAGAGAATTCATAGCAGCCTAATGAAAGGATAAATGACATCAAGGAGTGTAAATCCGAAAGTAAGAGCAGACTGCTTTGCCCAACGGTGGAAGTTTACTGGCTTATAAACGTTAACATTTCATTGTGCTTTATGCTTGCCATAAATATGTTCAAATCTTTCACTTCTGAATAGTATGTTCCCATCAATGTAACAATTAACTAAACTGAGTTGCTAAACACCTAAAATCCACCTGCCTTTTTATCAACTTTGTGACCTCTAAAATATTTTTTAGCGGTGTTCAGATCCCCAGATAAAGACTTGTTCAATACAAAGCAAAGAAGACAAATTAAATACATTTGACTTGCTTTTCCACAATGTAGTTAGGCTAAATAGAGGGTCAAAAGCAGTTATCATGTAGTTTTGGCACACTTCAACATGAATGTAGACACGATAAGTTTCAGCTGTCTAGCTCGCTGTTGATTTGGAGTTAAACAGCTGAACAGACACTCAGCGTGATGGTGTTACCACTATTTGTGGCTGTTGGTACAGATATCTTTGACTTGAAAGCCTCAGTGATTTCTACTTGCCATTGTGGCCAAATAAAAACATTTTGTCTCGTCTGAAAATAATTTTTTTTTCTCTAGAAAACCAGTGGCGGTTCTAGACCAAATTTACCAGGGGGGCCAAGGTGGGGCCAGTGTTTTTTCACAGGGGCACAGAACAAAAAAATAAAAAAATAAATAAAATGGCAATATTTAAATGTGTAATAATATTAAGTAAGCCACTTGTGGCTCTGGAACTGCAGGTTTCGGACCCCTGATCTAGCAGTTGAAAACTTTGCCCCCAGCTCAATACGGCTAAAGCTAAACATGGAACATCTTAAGTTTTAAATTCTTTTTAGTGTAAAACTGCATAGGTAAAAAATAATATTGGTCAAAGGGACCAGTCAGTTATGGTTTCTTTACCATTGGAAATAATTATGAGAAGTGTATTTATTATCATGTCTTCAGTACAAGGGCCATAACAGGGGTCAGGACCATTTCTACAGGGGCATGGGCCCCTGTTGGCCCCTGTCTAGAACCGCCCCTGTAGAAAACATTTGGCTTGTCCATATGAGTAGCAGCAATTTCTTAAGCAGAGACTTCTTTCTATAACATTCTTTTGGTTCATGTTGATGTTAAGCTTATCTAATGGTGGGCAGAGACAGTTGAGGTCCAGCAGTTTAAGATAAGCTGACTCTTGGCAATCCCTGGGTTCCTCCTACACATCCTCCCCATTTTTGTTTTACCCAAGGTGATAGTTTGAGCAACATGGATAAAAGTTTAATACAGTTGGATATTTCAGCCAGACTGGCTCCAAACACCTCAGGACTAGTTTTGCAATGTATAAAGCAGGATGACATAAAACTTCTGGAATGGTACCAAACTCAACAATTAGATAATGTATAGATTATTATTATTATTATTATTATTATTATTATTATTATTATTATTATTATTATTATTATTATTATTATTATTATTATTATTATTATTCCTTTATTTAACCAGGAAAAGACCCATTGAGATTAACAATCTCTTTTTCAAGGGAATCCTGGCCAAGATAGCAGCAAAAGATTACATTACAATTTACATTACAGTTTACAATCTATCTAAATTTACATCTATCTAAATAAGAATTTCATAAAACAGTTACAAACCATAGATTTCATTTCCAAACTTTTGAGCAATCGTTTAAAATGTCCGATCGGAATCAAATCCTTCAACTTCCAGTCTTTCTGAAGATTGTTCCATGCTGTGAGGGCAGAGTACTGAAAAGCTGTCTTTCCAGCTTCAGTGCGGATCCTAGGTACAGACAGAAGCAGATACTCTTGAGAACGTAGAGAATACAGTCCAGCCGCTCTTGGTTGAATGTACTCACAGAGGTATGAGGGGAGCAGACACAGAATACCCTTATAAATGATCATATACCAGTGAGTGAGTCTACGTGTCTCTAATGCTGGCCAGCTCACATGTATATAAAGTTCACAGTGGTGTGTGCGAGGCTTACAATTTGTGATAAATCATAGAGAGGCATGGTAAATTGAGTCTAACATTTTTAAAACTTGATCTGGGGCATTAATATAGATTAGGTCACCATAGTCCAGAATGGTTAAAAACGTTGCAGCTACCAGTCTCTTCTTCGACTTAAAAGAGAAACAAAGAAGAAGAAGCCAATTTTCAGTCTGAGTTTTTTAATCAGTTGTTCAACATGAGGTTTAAAATTTAGATTTTCATCAATTAAAATTCCTAAATATTTAAAAGATTGAACCCTTTCTATTACACGAATACATGTGTTACAGGTCAGAGAGTGGGGTTTCTTTGGGCAAATGGGAGTTTAATGCTTCATGACACCGACTTATGGTTGCTGTGACCGAAAGGAAAACATTACCAAAAGAACGTTAATTTTACCAAGCTTTATTGTATATAAATAAAATACAGGTGCCAATATCTAAAATTTAGCAGGAATTTAAACTCACAGGAAGTGAAAAGAAAACAAAATAAATGCAAAGTTGTTAGTCTACCCTCACAAGTACTCAAAAGAAAAACAATCCAAACCGGGCAGACTAACAGAAAAGAAAATCAAACTCTAAAGGACAGCAGGAAGCAGTGACAACCCTGTCAAAACAAAAGTACAAAATTACCAAATACTCATTAAAACACTTTAATCAAATCAATCTAACCACATTAAAACACTGCTTACCTGCGTCACTTAAAACACCATATATAAAAGCCTACCTGCGGCATCAAACAACACGCCCAGGTGACACACAAACAGTAAATGTAAAAGCCTACCTGCGGCATCAAACAACACGCCCAGGTAACGCTACCACTGGAATACTGATAATGCGGCCCTGTATAAAAAACACCAAATCAGCAAAAAACATATTGAGAAAGATAAACTTAAAAAACATTTTCTTCCCAACCTACCCCAGCCAGCCAACAGCATGGATCGACCACACCCCTGAGGTCCGTTCTTCGTATATTGCTTAAAACATCCAAGATCAAATGACACATCCAAGATGATTTCATCCAGCTAATCATGATCCGGCTAATTGGGTTCTTCCAACACACCTGTTGTTTATGATTAGTATCGCTGGATTGAGTTATCTGAGACAACTGCGCGTTCATGCGTTTGTTTAAAAGGGGGAAATGTATCGATGGTAGAAACATTGATCAGCAGCGCTGCTATTGGCTGTTCAGCATGGCCAAAGAACGCCCACAGTTTTTCTCCCAAGCAGAACAAGAGCTTTTAATGGAAGGTTATGCCGAATTTGAGTCATTAATTAAAACAACGGTGAACACCTCAAAATCTGTTAAAGCCAGGAGAGAGGGCTGCAAAAAGTAGCAGACAAATTACACGCATAAGTGCTGTCCATGGTAGATGTTTCTATCACTTTCTACAGTATGATTTTTTGCATTTTAATAATTTGATATTTACTTTGTTCTTTTATATCAG
The DNA here is from genome assembly GCF_011125445.2 of Fundulus heteroclitus. Classification (NCBI taxonomy): domain Eukaryota; kingdom Metazoa; phylum Chordata; class Actinopteri; order Cyprinodontiformes; family Fundulidae; genus Fundulus; species Fundulus heteroclitus. Next base: position 4,098,257 of record NC_046372.1, read on the forward strand.
AGCCTCCACGGGACCCACTAGAACATGTGGACAAGTTTACCACAGAGCTTCCACTAGCTCATAACAAACAAAACTCTTGCAAAAGGTGTGTGGGAGTTTCGTTTATGTCATTATGTCATTTTGTTTTTATGTTTTTTTTTTTGATAGGTTGGTGCTTTAGCAATGCTGTGGCAGACCACTAGGAGACTTCACTCACCCCCAGACTACAGGTTGGTAACGTTTTCAAATATGTGTGTTTTTAGTGTGTTTTCTGTGGTTGTAAGCCATTAATTTTTGCGGTTGATTAAACGTGGATATTTTACCCAGCTTTTCTGTCATCTCACTTTACTCCTCCACAATGCAACCATTTTTTAAATATCTAAAATTACTTGTGGAGACTCGAACTATCTACAGTAGAAACAAAGCAAAAATAACTAAGGGCTGCGAGAAACCACTACTGTTGCAACACATGCAGTGGGCTAATGTTAGCATTTTAGAGTATTACAGCTATCATTGGCAAAATAAAATAAACTTTGTAATTCTGTAAAAACAGTGGAAATATTTTAAAATCACACCGTAGCTATTGTTGAATTTGTTTAGCTTTACTTGTGAAGATGTTCCTAATTCCTCATTAAAAGCACAGCAGAACTGTGGAACGGTGTTGTTGTGCTGTCCTTGTGAAACCATATCTCTGTCTGTCTCAGTCTTTCTCTCTTGTCTCCATAGAAAAACAGCACCTAGAGAAAATAAATGTTTACATTATAATACATACCAGCATTGTGCATGGGACAATATTAAAATCTGACTAAACAATGTATTTTATTTTCAGGAACAGGGACTCATGGATACATAGTCAACTCTGCAACTCTATCATAGGCACTTTGGAAAATACCTCTCACTGTTATTAAAGGCTTTGTTCAACATTACAATAAATGTGTTATTGTTTAACCAATTTAAAGGTGATCTCCGACTGAATGAAATATAGAATCTTAGGAGAAACTGCTGGCTTCCATACAGAACTCACTAAAAGCATCTTTCCTGAGGTCTCCTTGAAAACATGCGATTGCTCAGACAAAGATGGCGGCAGCTGTTACTGAAGTTGAGCGTTGTGCTGGGATCACTGTTGCTGCTGTTTCTGGTCCTGCAACGGGACAGCTCCTTGTCTGCTGAACAAATCCACAGTCACAGCTGGTTGGAGTATCAGGATTATGAATTTGGCCCAGAGAGAGTTTGTAACTGCTCAGCAATCCAACGGGGAGACTTGGAGGCACTGCAGCAAGCCAAATTATTAACCATTACAAGAGACTTTCGAAAGAATATTCAGATCCCTGACGAGTATTACATTAATGAAACCGAGGACTGCAGGTGGGTGGCTTTAAACTACAGCGCCTTGCAGAAATATTCATAACCCTTGAACCTTTTTCCATTTTGTCATGTTACGACCACAATCATCAAAGTATTATATTGGGATTTTATGTGACAGGACAACACAGTGTGGAGCATCACTGTGAAGTGGAATGGAAATGATGGAAATTACCCAAAGGAAGGCTATTTACTATTTGGGTGACTTCTCAGTGGAAAGATTCATATGGATTTTATTTAATGATAGTGGAAAGAGGGCTGAATATAAACACATGGCAAGGATTTCAAGCTTTTTTGTCTTGGTCTATCAGATAAAACCTTATTAAAAAGCATTGGAGTTTGCGGTTATAATTAAACAAAATGTGAAAAGGTTTAAGGGTTTTGAATACTGTTGCAAAGCAATCTATATTTCAGTAAATAAATTAAAGAGGGAATCGGCACATACTGACATATAACATTGTTCCAGGAAATTCAAGTCAAAGAGGAAATACGTAACATTTTCTCTAAGCAAAGAAGAGGAGGAGTTTCCTCTGGCTTATTCCATGGTTGTGCATCACAAGGTCAGTAAATTCTAACCTTTAAAGGAAATGCAAATACATAAATTTGGTTTAAGCAACTTTCTCTCGTGGTATGAGATTTTACTTAAGGTTTTGGTGTAACAGAGAAATGTGTTAAGTCCTCCGGAGTCAGGGAGCAAGTCAAAGTTTGGAAAGTGTGTTTTATGTTTTAAGCTTTGGGGGGGTCCTTCATTTTGGGCTCCACATGATTTATCTTTGTGTTCACTTTATAGTCACTAGCAAATGTCAATGCCCGCATACGCAACAAAAATTTAGAGTCCACACACACATGCACGCACGCACGCACATTTTATTTTCATTCGTTAGGGTTAAAGCAGGCATTTACTGCATTTTGATAAAGAAAGCTACCTATTTCATGATTTTTCTATTGCAGTGGAATAAAAGTCTGTTAGAAAAGTTAATGTTTACTTCTTCGCAAAGTAAGGTTTCACCCATGTAAAAAAATCAAGGAACTGAATTATTTTTTTCTGTGTCAACTTAGGTGCAGAACTTTGAACGACTGCTGCGAGCCATTTATGCGCCTCAGAACATTTATTGTGTTCATGTGGATGAAAAAGCCCAGCCCTCTGTAAAAGTTGCCATTCGGAGCATTGCTTCCTGTTTCCCCAATGTCTTCATGGTCAGTCGGGCTGTGAGTGTGGTCTATGCTGGTTGGTCCCGTGTCCAAGCTGACCTTAACTGCATGGCTGACCTCTATAATGCCAGTGCAGAGTGGAAGTACTTCATCAACCTTTGTGGCCAAGACTTCCCTCTAAAAACTAACTTGGAAATGGTAAGGATGCTGCGCTCACTGAAAGGTGGCAACAGCCTGGAGTCAGAAAACATGCCTGAAGGGAAGAAGTGGAGGATATCACAGATTCACGAGATTGTTGATGGGACAATAAAGGTACATTTGAAGAACATTTGTAGCTACGTTAGTCTCAAGACTGGCATTAATTGTGATTCTTGTGTATTTCTATGCTTTCAGTCAACGGGAAAGTCGAGGAGTCCACCTCCCTTCAACCTGCCCATTAAGTCAGGGAACGCCTACATCGTGGTAACTCGGGGCTACGTCCGCAGTGTTTTGGAAGACACCAGAATACGATCCCTTATTGAGTGGTCCAAGGACACCTACAGTCCAGATGAGTTCCTATGGGCCACCATTCAGCGTATCCCTGGTGTCCCCGGCTCAACAAGGCCCCACACTAAGTACGACCAGACAGACATTAATGCCATTGCACGGCTGGTGAAGTGGATGTGGCATGAGGGATTGGAGGATTCAGCAGTGTACCCCAAGTGTCAGGGCAACCACGTAAGGTCCATATGTGTGTATGGAGCTGGGGACCTACCATGGCTCCTGGAGAACCACCACCTCTTTGCCAACAAGTTTGACACTTATACTGATCCTATTCCTGTCTTCTGCTTAGAGAAACATCTCCGACAGAAAGCTCTGGCTGAGTCAGAGGGTAAAGATTCTTTTTGTCTACATAGATGACATCCTGCAGAAATAGCTTTGCTGTGTCCACCTGTAATTTTCTTCGCACCTGCAGACTTTCTTGGAAGGCCAACATCAACGTCTCTGCCTGACTACATTCATCATGCTTCAAAGAGTTTTATCTATGTACATTGGTAAAGGTTTCCTTTACCATTTTTCTTCAAGATCAAGTTAGACTGATGGGTTTTCCTTATACTTGGGCAGATTTGTGAAACAATCCCCTCCACAACTGTCCAGAAAAAAATATCTGGTTAGATATTGGATACTTTGCCAAAAAGGGAAACAAATTATTGGAGTTTTGGTTTAGTCCAGCCAGCTAGACTTTAGGCTTTGGCCTCCCTGGAAGATTTAAACACAACAGAGAGTGAATCATTTCTATGTCCCATTTTAACTATAGTCCTAAATTTACATGAAGTCATTAAGATAAATGTGAAAATCTCTTTAGTGGACTGAGGAAATTATCAGGTGGTGGAAGGAGCATTTGAGGAGATCACCAATCTGGTCACCATGTCCTCTGTGGAGCAGAATAACCCTGAGGACTCAGGAGAATACGATTCAATCACTGTGGCAGAGGTGCTCCCCGGTGCCAGATGTGGATGAGATTAGGCCCGAGATTCTGAAGGCTCTGGACATTGTGATGCTGTCATAGTTGACATCATCATAGTTGACAGCTTGAATGTTGTGTAGGCCTGGCATAACAGCATTGGACCATTCATTCATAACATCTTATCCTGTTGATGTTGCCCAGAGTGGATACTGAGTTGGGGAAACAAGGCAAGTTTATTTCTAAAGCACTTTTCATCAACAAGATGATTCAAAGTGTTGTACATGAACAGAAAAGAAAACCTTACAGAGGGAAATATTACATAGGAAAAGGAAAACATTACATTAAAAAAGGAATAACTAATTAAATCCTCGACTAGACTTCTTTCATACAATGACAAACATACAGAAAGCATTACTTAATTGTTTCTATTCATAAGAAACAAAATATGTAAATCTGTGGGGGTTTCTGATCTGAAGTAAATTTGTACAACTTTTTTAAAGCTACAACTAGAATAACTTTTTGTTTCATTGTTTCGCTGGAACAAGCTTCATCACTAACAAATAATAAAATACTTAGCTAATCATGCACAGAATCAGCTCCAAATTCAACTATAGTTAGAGGAACTTGTTTTATTGAGTGACTATAAATGTATATTAAATAATTTAGGTAATGAAACATCTGAATTGTCACTGTTTAGATCTACTTGGTTAAACAGATAAAGAAGTACTTCAACATTTCTTTTTATTTTTTCTTATTTTGGTGAAGTTTAATTTATTTTGTGCTCTTAAGCAAGTGTCCCCTTTTATTGGTTAAATAAAGAACAACATTTTCTGAACACAGATTAGTTTCTTGTTCATGTTCCATAAACTGCTTGATAAGACTGCTGGATTCATCTAAATATAGTTGTGCTCATAAATGTACATATACAGGCAGAGTTTCAGGTTTTTGGGGTATTTTTCACAGAATATGAATAAGAAAGCAAGTTTCCTGCCACTGGTCGGATGAAGCCATTTTTTGTGTTATATCTTTTTAAGCCACAATTACAACAGAAACTACCAACATCTGCCAGGATCCATGGTTGGTTGTGTTATTTTGTTCATTTAGATCAGGCTTTAGTTATTTTTTCATCTTTCAGGCTTGTTTTTGAAATTAGTCATGTTCCGTGTTGGTGTGCCTCTTCACTGTATTTCTTATTTCTCTTCCCTGTGTGCCTTTTCTTCTGCAGTTCCTCTACCCTACAATTAAATGTACTTATTTTATGTCCTTAGGACAGTGTTCTTCTCTGTTTTCCCCTCCTAGTGTTATTTACTGATTACCATTTCTTCCTGACTCTACATTTAGGATCTAGTAAGGGATTTCTGGTATTTTCCATTTATTCAGTTTTTGTTAGATTATTTTGTTTCCTCTCTGTGTTGGGTTCTGGAGTCTGGGCTTGTGGGGAGCTGCCCTCTTTTCTTCCACCAGGGGGAGCTATGGGGTTGCTGGCTGTCAGAAGGTGATCCCCGCGCACCTGTGTGTCATCGGCGTCATTCACTGCCAGCATAAGAGGAGCAGGCGGCCAGTTCTCCAGCGGTTGAGTGTTAACCACTAATGGTGCTCTGAGGCCCTCTGAGATAGTCCTCTGGACTTTTTTTTTTTTTATCTGAGAATCTAGCAACCTGAACCTCTCCAAAACCTTTGTACACGATTACCCTCGTGGTTCCAAGGAGAAGAACCCCTCGTTTGTCTAGTGATCAGATCCACTCCCGAGGACCTCCATTGAAGGAACCATTGAACTCCATCGATAGCTGCAAGTCCTGCTTCCGGACCCACTGACTGTCAGACTCGCTGCCCGCCCTCCAACGACTCTCCTGGTTGCAACCTGAGCATCCTCCAACCATCGGACCACGGACCAGACTCCTCCTCCTTCACTTCAGCCTTCCAGTGGAAAATAAACTTCGGTTATCTGATTTAATCTCCTAGTTGTGTATCTGCATGTGTGTCAAGCGTATTGCTGCAAAACATGACACTCTGTCGTTATTCGGGTGCAGCTCTCCCTCTTCATGTTCACCTGTTGCTTAGCTTGTTAGTTACTTTCGTCGGCCCTCCTGCCTGCCTCTGTTTTTTCCTCCCCTATTTAAACCCACCGGTTCCTGTCCTTCAGATCCTCCATTGTGTTACGTCCTGTTGGTTCTCTGAATTGCAAAACTTTGTAAGTCATTGTTATTGCCCCATTTCACAAAGTTTAGTGGAAATCCACATTAGATTCTGGGGTAAATTCCTGCATCCCCTGGCTTTTTCATTTCAGAAAGCTAGGAAGCAGTTACCCTGAGTCAAATTATGACAAAAACAATTACTCCTATTGTTTGGACTAACCCTGGCCTTTCCTGGGTGTGTACTGTCTGGAGGAGCCTGTAAACACTGGAGTGTAAATACTCTGTTAGGAGGGAAATCATTATCATTTGCAGATTCATATACTTTCAAGGATTACTGCTTTTCGCCACAGTCAATAATTTATCCTAAAATATTCTCAGCCCCCACATCACTCGTATAACACAATGAGGGCTCGCTCTTGGTTCTGGAAAAAATTCTTTGTGCTGCATTTTGTTTTATGTGCGGCTTTTTATATATCTTAGATGATGCAGAACATCTTTCAGAGGCAACCGTATGTTGCGCTGTCAAGAATGTTACTGTTGCACTAAGTTACTGTAGGGTTTAGTGGTATTCCCTTGTTACAGACACACATAATTGCAGATATCAATGACAGCAATAACTTTATTTGCTGTCATAATGTTGAGATTTCAAGCACTAGTCTTCTATATTTTAGGTTTTCCAGGCATAATTGGCTGCATAGCTAGCACTCATCCCTCACTAAATGGAGATTATGAAAATAAGTTTTATAGCATTAATGTGCAGGTATAGGACTAAATGCACTTAATGATTGTGAATGTAGTTGACAGAACATCTAATTATAGTTTTGAAAATGTAAACTGTATCCTTTTATTTTCTTATGAGAGTACAACAGCTACCTTCTCGGGGACAGAAGGCGCTCCTGCCAGTCCTATTTCCTAACCGTACTGTAACGAATGATGCTGGTAAACCCGATATTCAGCTGCACACAGAGTTGCGTCACTTTTAAGGTTTATTGTGAGGGATGAATAGTGGCGGGTGAGCAGAACCAGACTTGGACAGGTGGGTTGTGGCAGATGATGCAGGCAGGGATGAGCAGGGAACCAGAAGATGCGGGTAGAAAAAGACCAGAACAGGCGATGTGGACCGGGGAACCAAGCAGCAGGGACTCACGGGGAAACAGGCAGACCTGCAGCATGCAGGCAACTTTTAACTGAGGAGTCCAGCTGGCTGAGCACACGGGATCTTGTAGATCACACCAGAGGAGACAGGACCAGAAGAGACCTACTGGCATGGATGAGTTAGCTGAGGCAGGTATGTGTAGACAGGTGAACAGAGTTCACTAATTAGTGCAATGGGTGGATCTGATTAACAGTAAGGTGTTGGCTGGAAGGAGGCTGAGCTGGTTGGATAGTGGCTGAGAGGTGAAGGCTGATCCAAAAAAAGTGCAAAAGAAACAAACAAAAACCTAAATCATGGCACTTGCCCAGATCTGAGCCTGGACAGTCTGATTTACCAATCAATTCCCAACTAAAGACAACAGTCATACCCTTTCATTAAATGTTCTTTATCGCCTACAAGTGAAAATAAAGTAGCTGTTAATATTTTGTTAAAATAGAATTATCCACCCCTGTAAACACCTCAGCCACATTTAAAACCTATAAAAAGTTTACCTCAACTTAAATTCTATAAATATATACAAATATCATATATAATTGATATGAAAGTGAGGTTGGCACAGATATCCTCTCAGTGTATTTGTTAAATCAATAGAAATTGTCAGGAACACAAATTGACATTTGTCATTTGTAACTGCATTCTCTTCATAAAGGAATGATGGCTGGTGCTTCTGCTTCTCAAATATGTGTCCACAAATTTGTGAACTTTATTAGAGTAAAGAACTCAAATAAGCCAAACATTTGGCTTGCAAGTTAATCAGAATAAAGTCACATATCTTATATCTATCTATCTATCTATCTATCTATCTATCTATCTATCTATCTATCTATCTATCTATCTATCTATCTATCTATCTATCTATCTATCTATCTATCTATCTATCTATCTATCTATCTATATCTATCTATCTATATATATATATATATATATATATATATATATATATAAGCAAGAAAACCTGAACATGTTTTTTTCAGTGTTGGTGTTTTAGTGTGTATGTGTTGAACTGTTCACATGGAACAAGAGTCCTATATGAATTTTATGTGTTAATTTTACAGTAAGGGATAATTTGTAGGCTTTGAGTCCTATGATTAAATGTAGGCTATAAGTTAAATGTTTTTGTTTTTTATCTTTTTGAATGCCCCATAATCAGGTATCAGCCAGGTTTCGTTCATGCATTTATTCACTCATTCATGGTGCAAAGGATTAATGTGTCTGTGTTGACAATATCTTCCCCCCCCCCCCCCCCCCCCCCCCTTAACATGACTGGATGTCACTCTGGTTGCTAAAAATATCTATTTAATTTGCAGAATTTGCTGGAGTTTATTTACTTGTTCTTGAAATAAAGTGTCCTGTGTTTGTTTACGCATTTGTGACAAAACTGTTGCAGATCAGACATTGTGCTGCTGCTTTAAAACCTTTAACATTTAAACATTTGAAATTACTTTAGCTTCATTATAGCAATAGTGTGTCATGACAGAAAAATTCCAACTTAATTGCTATAGAAGAGAGACTTTTCATTAAGAAGAAGCAGCAACCTGGCAACATTCAACAGAATGTTGCCATAATATTGACATTTCACCGAGACATGCTTCGTTTCACAAAAACATCTCTATGGCCAAGGAAATCCTATCATGCGGATTGGGACTTATATATTTATTATTTATATTATCATTGCAGGAGAAGTCTGGTTTTTTCTTCTTTAGGTTCTCTTTTTTATTAGAAAATATCCAGAAATAAAGAATTTTGCAAACCTGCACAAGCAAACAAAATGGAATAAACACACACAAAAGAGTATTGTATTTACATTTAAAAGGTTACTCAAAGTACAGTAAAATGTACAGTTCTTCAAAGTTCAGAAGATGTCATCATGAAGTCTTTTGTCAACCCACGTTGTGGCCTTGAAGGAGTTCAGAGAAAAGCCTCCACCGGTCCAAGAGCTTTATTTTTGCAGAGCTGGTGGTTCCTGCAGATATAAACAGTGTGTCTGGCAATGGAAAACATTCTGTTGCATAAACCTTTGTTTGATTTCCACATCTGTGAAGCCAAAAGGCCTTATCCTGTTCCAGTCTGTCCCTTTTGTGTCTGTGTTGATGTCTTTGATTCTTTTCCAGGAGGGAGAGCAGCCAGGACAGCGGAGAGACCAGCGCACCTTGGAGCGCAGGTCTTTCAGATCCCGAGACTCTCTGGGTCTGAAATAAATAAACAGTCTGCCATATTTCTGCTTGTCAATGTATTCCAAAATGACGGCCATGAAAATCCCCCTGTCTCTCAACAGAAGATCCATGTTGTTTGCTTGTTGGCGACAAAACTGAATACATTTAGGTTTAAATCTTGTGTTTTCGTATGGAAACATTTATGAACATTGTTTGTATGCTGTTTGTACTTATGACTTTGGAAATTAAGCTGCTGTAAAAGGTTTTAGAAGCCGTCGAAGAGCGAAGAGAAACAGCGCGAGCTGGCGGCGCGCGCTCCCGCGAGGGGGCGATCGCGAGCTGGCAGGATAACTGCTGTCCACCGTTTCCTGCACAGACATGCCTATGGTTTCCTGCAGCGTATCGCTGCAGCTGTAAATCTTAGCTGAATTGCTCATCAGGCAATGAGAAAACAAGAGTTATGTGTATGTGTATGAATGCATAAAGGCCCTGTTTTAAACATAGAACTTATTTTTTGGGGGTAGGGGATCAACAGTCGTGTTGATCCCTTACCCCCGTGTATTATTATTATTATTATTATTATTATTATTATTATTATTATTATTATTATTATTATTATTATTATTATTATTATTATTATTATTATTATTATTATTATCCACCTACCCCACCTACCCTCATACCAGCTACCTTGCAGCATCCCGAAAGTAACCTGCAATAAATCGCGACTCAGCCAATAGCAGGGCAATTGTGATGATGAAGATGGTGATGATAAGATCATTAATAGAAAGGTTTTTTTCATATAAGACTACTGGTTGCTATTCTCTTTTGGGTGAAGAATTTGTATTTGAAGCGTAAAATGAAACAAATTAGCTTTCAAAACAATGAGGATGCAGCAATAAAAACCTCGAACGTAAACGGAGGAGTATTTGACAAATGCTCACAGGATGAGCACATGTCAGACTGTTTCTGTTCCTGGTTTTGCGCCATGCAGGAACACACTGCCTAGCGCCCTGTAGATGTGCGCAACGCACGCACTGTTGTCCGCAAAGAGGGGGGAGACAGTCGGGTTGATGGACTCGGGTCGGACCGCAGGTAAGAAACACGCTCTTCCACCGTTAAAAAAAAAAGAAAGAAAAAAAAAAGCAAAACAAAAACAACAACTTTATTTAAGGATTCAGTGCGACCACAATTATACAGCCCATGTCTAGAACAGATTTAACCTCATCCTCTATGGAAAGTCTGAAGTTTTTGCGATTTCTTTTTAGTTCTTTATCAGACATCAAACAATCTGTTACGCGGCGGGTTTAATTTAGATGGATAGAGAAAATACTTTAACACCCTCTTTTACCCTGGTTCAACACGGCAAATCTTTGATTTATAATAAATAAGTCATTTTTATGCAGAGTTTTTACTTCCGCTTTTGGCGGAGGATCCGCGTCCTAGTCTCAGCATTACCCGCTACGAAGCGTGACACCCAGCGCAGGTGGCTGATCTGTCCTTTTTAGGGGAGTAGCACTGTGTGCAACCTATCTGAAACCAACCCGATGAGGTCTGTTAGTCTTAGATCATTATCAAGGTCCTTATTTCTAAGATGAAATACATATTAAATTACTTGTGGACGCTTGAGCGCACAAACAAAGCAAAAACAACTCACAGCTGCAGAAAGTCAACACTGCCTCAACACGTGCAGCAAGCTAATGTTAGCATTTTATAGCATTATATCTAGCATTTGCAAAATAAAGTAATATTTGTAGTTCTGTAATGACAGTGGAAATATGCTTAAATTACACTATAGCTATCATTGTATTTGTTTCTTCATTTGTGAAGATGTTCCTAATTTCTGATTAACAGTGCAGCAAAACTGTGGAGAGCTGTGGTTATTGTTCTGTCCTTGTGAAACCACATCTCTCTCTCTCTCTCTCTCTGTCTCTCTCTCTCTCTCTCTCTCTATCTATCTATCTATCTATCTATCTATCTATCTATCTATCTATCTATCTATCTATCTATCTATCTATCTATCTATCTATCTATCTATCTATCTATCTATCTATCTATCTATCTATCTATCTAAGAACAGTACCTACAGAGAAAATAAATGTTTACATTATAATACATACCAACATTGTGCTTGGGACTATATTAAAATCTGACTAATCAATCAATGTATTTTATTTTCAGGAACAGGGACTCATGGATACATAGTCAACTCTGCAACTCTATCAAAGGCACTTTGGGAAAAAAAACTCACTGTTATTAAAGGCTTTGTTCAACATTATAATAAATGTGTTATTGTTTAACCAATTTAAAGGTGATCTCCGACTGAATGAAATCTAACATCTTGGGAGAGACTGCTGGCTTCTTTACAGAACTCACTAAAAGCATCTTTCCTGAGGTCTCCTTGAAAACATGCGATTGCTCAGACAAAGATGGCGGCAGCTGTTACTGAAGTTGAGCGTTGTGCTGGGATCACTGTTGCTGCTGTTTCTGGTCCTGCAATGGGACAGCTCCTTGTCTGCTGAACAAATTCACAGTCACAGCTGGTTGGAGTACCAGGATTATGAATTTGGCCCAGAGAGAGTTTGTAACTGCTCAGCAATCCAACGGGGAGACTTGGAGGCACTGCAGCAAGCCAAATTATTAACCATTACAAGAGACTTTCGAAAGAATATTCAGATCCCTGACGAGTATTACATTAATGAAACCCAGGACTGCAGGTGGGTGGCTTTAAACTACAGCGCCTTGCAGAAATATTCATAACCCTTGAACCTTTTTCCATTTTGTCATGTTAAGACCACCCTAATCAAAGCCTTCTATTGGGATTTTATGTGACAGGACAACACAGTGTGGAACATCACTGTGAAGTGGAATAGAAATGATGGATGTTTTACAATATATTATTCAAAAGAGGGAGTTATACTCAGAAAGAAATTACACAAAGGAAAACTATTTACTATTTAGGTGACTTTTCAGTGGAAAGATTCATGTGGATTTTATTTAATGGTAGTGGAAAGAGGGCTGAATATAAACATTCAGTAAGGATTTTAAGCTTTTTTGTCTTGGTCTATCAGATTAAACCTTATTAAAAAGCATTGGAGTTTGTGGTTAAAATTAAACAAAATGTGAAAAAGTTTAAGGGTTTTGAATACTGTTGCAAAGCAATCTATAATTCAGTAAATTAAAGAGGGAAACGGCACATACTGACATATAACATTGTTCCAGGAAATTCAAGTCAAAGAGGAAATACATAACATTTTCTCTAAGCAAAGAAGAAGAGGAGTTTCCTCTGGCTTATTCCATGGTTGTTCATCACAAGGTCAGTAAATTCTAACCTTTAAAGGAAATGCAAATACATACATTTGGTTTAAGCAACTTTCTCTCGTGGTATGAGATTTTACTTAAGGTTTTGGTGTAGCAGAGAAATGTGTTAAGTCCTCCGGAGTCGGGGAGCAAGTCAAAGTTTGGAAAGTGTGTTTTATGTTTTAAGCTCTGGGGGGTCCTTCATTTTGGGCTCCACGTGAGTCCTTTGTACACAAAACTTGATTTATCTTTGTGTTCACTTTATAGTCACTAGCAAATGTCAATGCCCGCATACGCAACAAAAATCCACACATGAACGCACACACGCACATTTTATTTTCCTTTGTTAGGGTTAAAGCAGGCATTTACTGCATTTTGATAAAGAAAGCAACAGATTTCATGATTTTTCTATTGCAATGGAATAAAAGTCTACTAGAAAAGTTAATGTTTACTTTTTTACAAAGTAATGTTTCACCCATGTAAAAAAATCAAGGAACTGAATTCTTCTTTTGTGTGTGTCAATTTAGGTGCACAACTTTGAACGACTGCTGCGAGCCATTTATGCGCCTCAGAACATTTATTGTGTTCATGTGGATGAAAAAGCCCAGCCCTCTGTAAAAGTTGCCATTCGGAGCATTGCTTCCTGTTTCCCCAATGTCTTCATGGTCAGTCGGGCTGTGAGTGTGGTCTATGCTGGTTGGCCCCGTGTCCAAGCTGACCTTAACTGCATGGCTGACCTCTATAATGCCAGTGCAGAGTGGAAGTACTTCATCAACCTTTGTGGCCAGGACTTCCCTCTTAAAACCAACTTGGAAATGGTAAGGATGCTGCGCTTGCTGAAAGGTGGCAACAGCCTGGAGTCAGAAAACATGCCTGAAAGGAAGAAGTGGAGGATATCACGGGTTCACAAAATTGTTAATGGGACAATAAAGGTACATTTGAAGAACATTTGTTGCTACGTTAGTCTTAAGACTGACATTAATTGTGATTCTTGTGTATTTCTATGCTTTCAGTCAACGGGAAAGTCGAAGAGTCCACCTCCCTTCAACCTGCCCATTAAGTCAGGAAACGCCTACATCGTGGTAACTCGGGGCTACGTCCGCAGTGTTTTGGAAGACACCAGAATACGATCCCTTATTGAGTGGTCCAAGGACACCTACAGTCCAGATGAGTTCCTATGGGCCACCATTCAGCGTATCCCTGGTGTCCCCGGCTCAACAAGGCCCCACACGAAGTACGACCAGACAGACATTAATGCCATTGCACGGCTGGTGAAGTGGATGTGGCATGAGGGATCAGAGGACACAGCAGTGTACCCCAAGTGTCAGGGCAACCATGTAAGGTCCGTATGTGTGTATGGAGCTGGGGACCTACCATGGCTCCTGGAGAACCACCACCTCTTTGCCAACAAGTTTGACTCTTACACTGATCCTGTTCCTGTCTTCTGCTTGGAGAAATATCTCCGACAGAAAGCTCTGGCTGAGTCAGAGGGTCAATATTTATTTGGTCTCGTTAGATGACTTAAAATAAGATTATCTGCCACGTCTTGCAAAAAGATATGGCAGTGTTCACCTGTAATTTTCCTCTCACTTGAAGACTGACTTGAAGGCCATTCTTTGTCATTCTGATGGTGTTTTCTAGATGTCAAACATTGAGTAAGTTTTCTCTTTTTGTATGTTCATGTTTATCTTTCTGGCAGTTTGGGTCCAGCATAGTTTGTAGATGAAGGTTAGAACTTGTTGTCTTGTCAGAAAAGGCTGTTGGATGGTTTTTAGATAAAACCCGGTGTGTGAAAGATGAAGGCATCTGGTTTACCTTCCTTGATTTAGCCAAAGGTGTTCCACAGGGATCAGTTTTGGGGCTGCTCATTTTTGTTTTGTTTATAAATTATTATATTAATTAATTACAGTTAAAAAATAAAAAAAAAAAACATTGACATATCTTAATTTATAATGCTATGCTCTGCTTCAATGCTTCATATCTAACTTCCTGCTGTATGTTTTTCTAAAAAATTGCAGAAGTTACCACTGGCTTACAATATCGCCTGTTGAGATAACCCAGAAGTAATACTCAGTTGGGGAAGCATGGCATTCAAATATTTTGCTAGTCAGCATTCAAATACAGCTGTCACTGTCCAAGATCAGTGATAGCTAAAGGAACATGCTTTATGGAGTCACTGTAAACACATACAAAGTAGAGATGCACCGATCCAGTTTTTTCCAATCCAATCCGATACCGATACCTGGGTATCGTATTGGCTGATAACCGATATCGATCTGATACTACTGTTGAATGAATAAACCGTATACCTTGCTATGTGAATAAAGGCTTGAAATAAACATTGTTAAAAAGTTTTGCATGTTCTTTCGCCTGGTTCTTATGGAGGCGCTTATTTGAATTTGTGGTGTTGAGTTTACCTACCTTATCACCTCCTTCTCAACATACTGCATGTTTTAGTCAGACTTGTTGGCGTATCAAGTTTGAAATGTTTCCAAATAGCAGGTTTTGGTCTGTCCGACACTTGCTCCATGTTGCTCTGTGTTTGCTCATCGCTAGCGGCTGTGCATGCTCTCCGTTGCAAACATAGAAGTGACTAGATTGCCATAACTGTATTGAAGTGTATGATATTAATAAAAGAAAAAGAAGAAATGATTGGATCGGAATGCTGGATCGGCATCAATCATCCCATATCTTCAATATCGGAGCCGATATCCGATCCGGGTATCGGATCGGTGCATTTCCAATATGAAATGTTTTAGGTGTCAAATATCTGAATTCCAATGTTATGATATTTTTGTTACACTGTTGAACAGCTCCTTCAACATATGTTATTTTTGCATATTGTTTAGGTTGTATGTATGTTTACACTGTCTTCTGCTAGTGTTATTTTTGTTGGGAAAATAAAGTACAAAAACTCTACGATTACAAAGAGAATTATCTCTTTTATGTCCAATAAACTACACAATAAGATTGCTAGATTTATTCTAAATACAGTTGTGCTCAAATGTTTACATACCAAGGAAGAGGTTTAAATTTTTTGAATATGGATATGAAAACCACTTTTCTGTCACGTTTAGTGGCTGGGTGAAACTGTTTTTGTGTTGTATCTTTTTAAATCACAATAACACGCAGAAACTACCAAAATAACCCAAATCAAATGTGTACCCTAAATCTATATGGGTGTCATTGATAATCCACCCATTATATTGATCTGTTTCCATAAAAAAGTAAGCACATTTTGCGCTCCAAACAGACCCCTCAATGTTTCATCCATTGCTGCACTGACATTGCTAGAGTCTGGGTCATCAGGTTTGTCATTATCAAAGGTTTTGGAAGTAAAAGAAGCTGACCTTCTATAAATATTGTGAACTATATAAAAAAGGTTTGAGAATGCCAAACAAACATTTCAGCAACACCTACCAGTAGAATTGTTTGGCAAGCAAAGCAGGACTTTTTCAAAGAGGAGTAAAGCCTGACAATGAAAAATCAAATTGAAAGTTAATTAAATGAAAAGTATACCGTTTTCCCGGCGAAACACAAACATGTTGTGGGGATGTGTGCAACAAAATCTCAAGGCATTTGTTCAGAATTGAAGGAAACATGAAAGTAGTTACCAAAAGATACTGGAGGAGAATATTTTTAAAAAAGATGTCCTTTTTTTGTTGTTTTTCATGGGACCAACAGGCATGTCCTTAAACTCACTGGTGAGATGTGAGTTTAAGGACTTGCCTTTACACCTTTCGCGTAACGCCATCCCCAGCTGCTGCCTTTTCCGCTAGCTCTGCTGCTGCTGTTTACCACATGTCAAAGCTCAAGTGTAGCCTTAACCACAAAAGCAAGAAAGTCTCTCATCTCATTTGGAACAAGCGGGTGACAGAGTGCACGTATATTTGTTTCTGTGTATGACAAAGGTGCCATAGATCTCGTAGGTCACATGCACACAGAAAAATACTAAAAAGTTGTGGGTGTTGACTGAGCTTGTTGTTACACCTGGGAAAAGGGTTAGGTGGCACCAGAAGAGGACCAAATATGTTGAGAAGGACAAAAGTAGAACAAGTTGCTCAGAATTAGTGAAGATTACACAATTCATCTTTGCACTTCCTGATATAAGTTAGGCCACTTGTTCCATAGACCTTCATGCTTATTTGTTGAGCAATTCGAAACTAAGTAGAAGTAGAATAGAAACATCCGTCATCGTCACTCAGTGGGGAAATTCACGTCTCGGTGAGAAAAGCGAAAGGCAAATGGAAGCGTGCAGATACACACAAAGGTAAGAAAAAAATAAATAAATAAGAACAGCAGATTGATATAAGAGCAAATTTACAACATAAGAAAAATATACTTTATGCTATTTTTAACTACTAATAACTACTACTACTAATAACTGTGATAAGAATAAAATAACTTACAGTTATTAGTTGTTAAAAATAGTAATAAAAAAACCAAAGAAGTGTGCAACTGGACATGGTCACCTTAAGAAGGTCTTACCCATAACTACCACTTAAGACTTGCAGCTGTCATGATGTTGAAGGGGCAATACATATTAAGAACTATACTTTTGGTCATTGGGGTAGTTTCTATGATCTTTGTGATATAAAAGGAACAAACACAATTTACTGATAATAAATGGCTTCACCCAATCACTAACCAAGAATAGAGAAAAAAAGACTCTGAAAAATGGCAAAAAAAAAAAAAATAGGAATTGTTCCAACAACTGTGAATGGCCAACATTATGGTTACAATAAGAGAACTTATGTGAAGGGCACACCTTTCTTGTTGTCACCGGCTTTCACGCTCTGGGAAAGAAACTGTTTTTGCCACTGTTAATTAAAACATTTAAAATAGTTTGGGAAATTATTGGAAATTAAACCGCCATAGAACTTTCTTACAGTTGTTTTTACCTGTTGGTCCTATAAATACAATCTCTAGGATAATTAGAAAAAGTTTTATAACAACTAAAAATGTACAGATATAATAACCAGGAAAACCACATCTGCAAAAAGACGTTGGGTGTTAAAGTACCCCATAAAGAGAAGCAGAAACTACTGGTCAGGAGGAAAATGTATTTAATGAAGTGCACATTTTTATGAGCGCTACAACAAATGTATATAAAGGGTCAGCTAAATATTAACATGTTTGAATAAAAGCAAACATTACTCATTTTCCAACGTAGGTCTTTGTATAAGGGAACATGAAGTACTTGAGTTTGTTTTCACCTGAAAGTTCGCCTGGCACATCAAGTTTGAATTGCGCACACACCTGACATTTATTATAACGCTGACACCAGTTGTATAGCCACGTTCCCTTTTAGTATCACCATGGATACGTGATTGTTATAAACTGCGGCTGCTAGAGAACATGCGACACATTTGGAATGTGGAGAAACTCCATTTGAACCGTTTTTCTCTGAAACTTTTTACTTTCACAACAGAAAAACTCATTTCTGATGACTCGTGTTGTTAGAATGTTTTCACAGTGACACAGTGTTGGAGGAAAGCCTCGTTTTATTCATAAACAAATCAAGTGTTGAGTTATATGTGGGTCTGAAAAAAACAAAAACAACTTACTCAACAGAACCTCCTCCTCTTTTATGAAGCCAACCAGCTCTGCCCTTTCAGTATCATGCAAGTGCACATTAAACTTCTTATAAAATAGTATTTAATGCTTTTTTTTTCATCATCAATTGCTTATGAATTGAGATCACAGTTTAAACAGAGAATCATTAAAGAGAGACTTCTTGGAGATCTACAACTGCACAATACCTTGATGGTTAGAGGGAGAGCAAAGGCTTTCTGCGAGCATACCACGATTGAATTTCAATTGCGGCTTCAGAATATACCCAGGGTATAAATACCTTCCAATAGACAGAGATGGATAGCTGTAAGTATATTAACTATATTTAAATAAACTAGGAGAAAAAGATGATGAACATAGTTAATTGATGTGAAAACGGTACAAAGCCCCCCACCCTTTCAGCACAGTGACAGTCTCTGTCCTCTAAGTACATTGCTACCCTCTCTACAAACTGAGCATGCTCAGAAAATCTCCACAAAGGGGATGTGATCATACCAAGTTGGCCCTACAACACCTTCCCCTCTTGTTTATCTTTAGCTGTCCTACAACAACCATGTCCCGTACTCATCATGCTGCAAGCTTTTATACTCAGACATGCTGTGGCAGACAGTACAGCAGAATGCAGGGAGAAAGGAAGCGGCATCCAGGAGTCTTCTCAAACTGCCGATTTCCCTTTGTCAACTCTGCAGGAGACAGAAGACAAGCAAGAGGGTTTACTGCCAGGCAACCTTTGCTCTGCTTGAAAGGTGAGACAAATTAACAGATGATAGAGAGGTAAACAGCTTTATTCAGCTCATAAAATGCTGAAGTCCAAATTCTCTGAGGCTCTCAAGTGTCTGATGTTAACAGAATGCAGAGAATACAGATACTTGGATTTCTTCACACCGTCCAAACATAATGGCCCACCTGATAAATATTGGTCAGAACACACTGCAAAAAGAGAACTAAAAATAAGTAAAATATTCTTGAAATTAATGTATTTGCCCTTGATTTGAGCAGGTAAATAAGTTTTTTTGCCAATGGGATGAGTATTTTTACCCCTAAAATAAGATAATTAAATATACTGCACTTGAAATAAGTTGACAGAGATAAATTGTTCCTATTTTAAGTGCAAAAATTATTCCATTGGCAAATAGTCCCATTTTCCTGCTCAAGTCAAGGAAAAATAGTTTCATTTCAAGAAAAAAATTCTTATTTTTAGGTCTATTTTTGCAGTGCATGAAGGAGTAACGAGTAATGTCCTTTTCACTTACATGTTTCTGTTCCCTGCTAAATTTGCATTTGTGTCTGGATTACTCACGGTATTGATTTTGAACACGCCTCTCCGCTTCAAATAAAGGCGGGTTGATCCTGATCAGGTTTCAGCACTGTTCTAGTTTTTCCACTTACTATGTTACTTGAAAAAGACATAAACGACTTTCTAGTGCTGCGTAGTTTTCTCACCTACATGCAAAATATTTACTTGAACCCATTTGTATAGAAGCATGGGAGGGACTTACATCAGCCTGAAGTGGGGATATTTTGTTGAGGGGCAAAAAATATGTTTCAAATGTCTTTTCCAATAATGATAAATTAGATATTTCTTGAAATCACAACCAATTTGTCCCAAAACTCTCCTCACTCTGTAAAATCTTTTGAAGACAAACTGTGCAAACCAGGAATCATTTTTTATTCATTGAAAACATTTCTGTAAGAGCAACAAAAGATTTTTTTTTTTTTTGAGAAGAGAGCTTTTCAGTTCAAATCTACAGGACCTTGCGAGAGATTTCCTATCCCTTCAACTTCTCCCTATTTATTTACATTACAAACAGACAATGTAATGCACTTTATTGAGACTGTATGCGATATAGGATCACACAGTAGAGCATGGATATGAAGAGCAAGGAAATGTGTAAAGAAAGATAAGTTTCAGTATATTTTACAGAAAAAAAATCAGAGAAGCTTGCTGTAAGTTAACACTTTGAAGAACCACCTGTTGCTGTAGTTAGAGCTGCAAGTCTTTTTTGGTATTCACACAGGTCAGTACATGCGGTTTAACTCCCATCATCCACTGCAACACAAGTTAGGAGTCATCAGAACTCTGTATCACAGAGCAGAGAATGTCCCCACAAACTCAGGAGCCAGGGAGAAGAAGGAGAAATCACACAAAAAACAGGCCATAGAGCAATGTGGCCCTTCAAACTGGGCTTTCCTCAAATCAGACAAGAGACCCAAACAGGATTTCAGCTGGCCATCGGGTGAAAGGGAGGACCCCAGACCAGCAGTCATCCACTATAGCAGGGGTCTTCATTTCTGGTCCTGCTGATGACCTCATTATTTGACTCAGGTGTGTTGGACCTAACCTGACTCTAGCCATATGGATTTCGCTCTGCCTAGCTCCACTTACATCCATCTGGGACATCTTCCATAGAGAGTGATTTATCCAACCAATTTTATTGTCCAGCCAATCAGGACGCAGGGCTGGAGTTTCATAGATGTGATGTAGTGGAGAAGCGACCGTGACGTGAGACTGTTTTGATTCAGACAACAATGGCGGCTCGCATCGAGGAAGCAAGCGTTAACATTGATGCTGCTATTTCTTCCGTGTTGTCCAATCTACCTAATATTGTTTCATTAAAAGAACATCAGAGAACGGTTCTGAAGATGTTTTCGCCCTTCTCCCGACCGGATTTGCCAAGTTTTGTTTTCCGGGGCGCGCCTGTGGCGGACGCGGCGCCCGTGGCGGAGCGGTTAGCGCAAACTTTATTCTTCCTTGCAATAGCTGTTTATAGTGAGATTCACTTTGGTACATCTTCTTTACAAACTGTACTTCATCATGTAGACCAGAGCATGTGGAATTTTCAGAAAACCTTTTATAAAACTAATCGGGCTCTTATGTGAAAACCTTAAGTCCAGGCACAGCACGAAGGTGAGCTGTTGATAAAACAAGAACATAAGAGCTACACGCAGTCCTACTTTTATGCATGATCTCTGATTTTGTCACTACTTATCTTTATTGGCCAACGTTCAAGGTTTATATGTCAACTAAAGCAAGTGTTGTTGATCTGTGGTACCAGGCATAATTGCTCTCCTCATAAAAAATGGTTACTACTACATGATGCAGTGACAAGTAACAGCCGCTCCCCTGTTATTGCCCTCTGTAGCTGAAACAGGAGTCCATAAAGGCAGGTTAATATAAAGCTGCAGCTGATGATCTTAAAGAGCAAGGTAATTAATATATTTATGAAATGTATTTATTTGTTTCACTAATGAGAAATAATTCACCAAAGTTATTAGCTAAACTGTCTAAATACTGCCAGTGTTTCTCCTTTCACCAACAGAGCTGCTACACCCTGATCGGTGTTTGAGTAAACTCTTTGATCTTGTATACAGTTCTCCTTTGATCATGACATATTTACCTCCCTCCCCCCATTCCTAGAGCATTCCTAAAGTAAATCTCGTTACGATCATTTGTACAGATGCTTATGGTCTTCTTTTTATACTGTTAATGAGAACAGGTTTATTAGAAAACCAACTGGGATCAATAAAAGAAGGAACACAGACTGGAAGAGGAGCAAACTGATGATTAGGGCTTAATACAAATATCTTGTCTAATAACAATAATAATAATAATAATAATAATAATTATTATTATAATAATAATAATAATACGCTTTTTTGCTAAATATAGCAATCAGATTCTGTTTAAAAGGCTCAAACAGGAATTTACTTAACATTATTGTTTCAGCTTTAAAACATTTTTTATGAAAACAAAAGATTTTATGTGTAATTACTGCATCATGATTACAGATAAAAGTAGTTTTTTTAACAGCTATTATAAACCTGATGTTTATCTTTTAATTTCTGTAATTGATTGTTTGGGTGGTCGAAAAAACGTAAAAATGTAAGCTATTTTATTTGTGAACAATAAAGATTCAAATTAAAATTATTCAGCTAAATTTAAATACCTTACATTCTACACCGTGGGACAAAGTCCGTGTGACGTGAATCGCCATGAAGTCCGTTTTTGTTCCCTGTTTGGGTGCTGCTCTTCTATGGAAAGCTTCAAAGTTCCACAGAACCCTGAGTCACACTGGATTTTACTATTAGCACACGCTAACAGATACAATATGTGTTTTTTTTTTTTTTTAAATGTGCCACATAAGTTGTCAAAATGACAAATTGTCTTCAAAGCCAGTTCCTGGACTGGAGCAGTATAAAAATAACAAAGAGCTCATTTTGGGGTGGATGGAGGACAGATGCAGGGACGTTAAATGTTAGTCTGAACCCGAGAAACTTCTTAAAGAGTTTCAGAAAGGTTGTCAAATCACCAGCCAATCCAAATGAGCGGGTTCGCCAGTTTATCACTGCCATTAATACATTTAACAGTATTTGTTGTCGTAAATCAAGACAAACATTGCACTACAATGCCTACACACAAAAGTCATAAATTCTCAACCGAAAAAATGCAGCTAATGCAGCAGTCAACCCTGCAAACTACAATAAAGTAAATTATGGATAGTGTTTGGTGATTTATCACTCAGCTGTAGGTTCACTGCTGAGACCTGCAAGGCTGGACCATGTGGCCATTAATTTACCTTTCAATATATTCAAATAAGTTGGCAGAGACACAAGGAAGTAAAGTGCAGCTATGGCCATTTCCAGCTGACTCACTTCATGATGCTGGGAGGAATGTGGACGTACTCCATTGGGATTATTTCTGCGAGTTCCTGCAGGCTGTGAACATATTTGATCTTACTGCTGAACTTTGAGCTGCAGAAAAACAGAAATCAAGAACATTTATCAGTGTATAGGTCTACTTCAAACGCTGTATGATTTTGCTGGTCAACATTGGTTTGATACATTCTGTGTGCACAATATACAGTTAAATTGTGACAGTGAGACCTTATGAAGGGCCTGGTGAGTCCCAGCAAAGTCCGGATAAACCAGGAAGGATGAACAATGATGAACATCTTTAGGTTTTTCTTCAGTCTGTTGCAAAAGGAGAGAGTGAACTAAAAATCATTAAACTAATTTTGAGAAAGAGCTCTCCAGGCTGCCCGTTGGCCTTTCAAAGGTTTTTCTTTGGACTGTGGCTGCGTTTTGATTAATTTTCACTCTGTGTTAATATCCTCTATAGAAGTGTTTATTAATAATATAATAATACTACTAATAATCCCCACATATTGAAGATACAGAAGTTTAAGGACCTTTTCGACACTGATGCTTCCAAACTTCAGTGTCGTAGTGTTAGCTTAGCATGTTGCATTGGGCAGCCTGTCATCTTTCTTGTCCCCTGCCTTAATTAGCTCCTCTAAACAATGCTTTTATTTTTGTCTTGTCAATAAAGAAGGTTGCATATGTTATTTTGTCTGTAATCGACACGTTAGCAGAGTTTAGCTTACAGCAATAGATCATTGTTGAGAGGATTGGCTGAGAGGCAGAGAGTCTGTGTTGTTGTCAGAAGTGGTGCAGCAATTTAGGAAAATGTGAATGGGTCAATTGATATCGGTTTTGATGTGAATCAGATACCCAGTGTCTTGGGGTAATTCTTTTTTTTTTTTAGTATTGATTATATCAAGATCTGAATTATTTTGACAACCCTACTGTGTATTTGAAAATTGTACAGAACCACAATTTGGACACCACTAGCAACACAAAAAGCAGTGGAACACATATAGCCCACTCGCAATACATAAATTCAACCTTTAAGAAAATTGGAAGAAAAGATGCCAGAAACGACAGAATGGGGTTCTGTCCTCCACTGCCTCGGCAGCATTGACTTTGGGGAACGCACTGTCAGTGCCTTGAGCCAGGGGCTCAAATTGATAAGGCTCGGGCTCCACTGTGCACTCTAAACCTCCAGTGACAAAAGGGGGGGGGGGGGGGATCCTCCACTTAAAAATAACAGATCTGTGCCAAAACCACTACATGTCCCCCTTGTCACCATGTTCTCAACATGTCACTTTCCCTTGTCCTGACCGCAGCCCCGAGCCATGTTTGTTCCCATACTTAGCCGTGTCTCTTTGGTGGCATTTTTTAAAATATGTCTGGGGACAATGGTTACACTTAATTGAATGCAAAAGACAGTTTTAGAATAATAGAATGTCAGCTGACTTATCTGTGCTCTATACTTGAAAACACACCTAAATACGACGACTAAGAAGTTGGAAATTGAATCTTGCAATGGCAGCAAATCAATGGCAAATAATAAAAAGCTTATAGATTAAATAAAAGGAAAATGAACATAGGAAAGAATCTGATTAGGAAGAAATAAATCCCGCGATATTGTGGGACACTATATGCTTAGCCTGACTCAATGAAAAACAAAAACTTAAAGAATATCAGGAAACTGTAAAAGAACTTTGAATACTAGAACAATGCCATAAAAACTAATTATAATACTCTGGGAAAAATTAAGGAAACAAGAAATAAAACTGATGACAAAATGACAGAAGACGTTAAAAAGAAGATTAGACTTTTAAACAAATACATATGTGCTAGTACAGGATACCTTGTTAGTTTGTGAGAAACCTGTACCACAAAGTTAGCTGCAGTTTATTTACTTGTCGGTTTTTCTCTCCATAATTGCCATATATCCATCTCCTTTTTTCATTAAGCAGGTTTATAGGAATTTCCTCATGAACACTGATTTAGATTTTATAATGTATCATATGTAATAAGACCATAAAAGGAATAAGAAAGTCGGGATTTGTGCGAGGATTACCTTCGGTCTATCATCTGGTAGCACCTTTTCATCCACGTAAAACCCGGCATCCTCCTTCGAGGAGTGGCTCCGTTTAGGTACACAATCATGTAATCCTCTGCCACCATTAGCTCTAAAGTACTAATTACATACCTACAAGAAGAAGAAAATCAGAAACACTGTGATTAATGGTCTGGATTTACTCTAAAACACATAAATCTGACAATTTTCTTGTTAATTTGATAGAACAATTTACTCCGAGCTCACATCTGATTGTGTCATTCTGATCTTAGCAGGGTTTTTTTTTTATTACTTTCATAACAATAAGAAAATAAAAATGGTACACAAAACCATGACATTCTAGTCCAAGATAAAATTAAATCAGACCCCAAATCATGGGATGTTCATGCACCAAATTCATGTTAAAGGTCTTGAAATAAGATGTGGACATCATGGCTAGTGTGAAAATTGACCTGAAATCAGGGATGCTGGGAAGTTAAACTTACAGAAAAAGGTTTTCCATGACATAGTTATAATTTTCACAGTCGCTGTCTGGTAGGAAACAAGCTGCAAACACGATGATGGCATTTTTTTCAGCGTAATAACCTGAAAAACAAACAGAGTCACTACGCCCTTGCCAGCTCTCAGGACAAGGACATTTAGTAAAACACTTTTTTCATTTCGGCATTTTTCAAGCTCTGTAACAAAACAGATGATATTCAGGGAGCTGAACATTTAAACTGATATGAATAAACAATGAACGAACCCAAACAGCTCTGACAAGCAAATTAAACGTTTCTCTACAGTATCACCGATTTTCAGAAAAACCGGGAAAATTATGAGAAAAAATTTAACGGCAGTTTAACAGCAGAATATATAAATATTGAAAATAGTTTACACCAGAAATAACACACTGGAGCATTTTCCCATGTGAAGATGCCTTCCTCAAAAAATACAATCAGGTATTATAGCTATACTAATTTACAAAAATAGGCAAGAGGGGGAGTTGCTACACCTGTTGTGGAAAGGACAGGGTCAAATGGACAGAACTGACAAGTCTCATGTGGAGTGGAACACTGATGCCAACAATTTGTGTTTTCATACCTCCGTGGGAAATTACTTTTTTGTATGGCTGGATGCATTTCATATCAATGCGATGCTCCTGCTCTCCAATCACCACGCTCCTCCACAGCCGGCCGTCTTCCTTTTCTTCTGCTCTACATTCTTTTGCAGCCTCACTTGAAGCTGCTCCTGCACCCAAACCGGGCTCTTCTGACTCTGTAGTTTGTGATGTTAACGATACGAGAGATACCAAACCAAAAAAAAAAAAAAAAAAAGTTTTTTAATTTGTTGTATTTTAAGGACAACATAAAGTAGTCAGAACTGATTTGAGAAGACATTCATAGAAGACGTTTCTTTGTCCCTCACAAGTTTTGTTTTCCTTAGGGCATTAAATCCTCAGGAGAATAAATGTGGGGTGTATCTTATTTTGGTTTGCACCAACAGCACTTGGGCTAAGACCCACCCACAGCACTTAATTTGATCACTTTAGATAGCTGATAAAATAATGGGATACCTCCTTAAAACCTCTATATGTCAGGTAAACAGATCCAAATTCCCATGCTTTTTGTGATACCAGGCATAATATACATTACATCACATTATTTATTAGTATAGGTGAATCATAAAGAATGTTATTTCAAAGAGAAACGCCTCAATCAGTGTTCATGGTAACTGCACATTGCGATGAATAAACCAGACCAATAGGCAAATGTGGTGGTGGCAGCATCATGCTAAGGGGATTTTGCCTTTGTTTTTTTTTTTTGGTGTTTTTTTTTTTTTAAAGCTAAGGGAGAGGGAACCTTAGCAGACTAGATTGGGAGATGGGTGGGGCTAAAGATGGGGCATTCCTTAGACCAACACCTATTACAGATGGCAGAAAACTTCAAACTGGGGGCTGATGTTCATCTTCTAGCTGCATGACAACCCTAAATTTACAGCCAGAGCTAAAAAAAAATGAATGGTTAAGGTCGAAGCATGTTCATGTTTATGTTGGCTAGTCAATGTTCAGACTGAAATAAAATTGGGATTCTGTGATTGTCTGATAAGTTGATAAGGGAAGCTCATAGATGCTCTCCATGTAATCTGACAGAGTTTGAACTATTTAGCAAAGAACAGTGGGCAAATATTTAAATCTCTAGATGAGTAAGGCCTGTAGAGACTTTTCCTAAATGGCCTCCAGCTGCACCTTCAGCAGAAGCTGGTTCTACAAAGCGTTGACTCAGTGGACTGAATGTAAATATATGCCACACTTTTCACATTTGCATTTGACAACCAAATATAGCTTTCCTTGTACCTTACAAATCTTTTTTTATTTTGTGTTAGTCCCCCGCATTAAATCCCAATGAAATACATTGAGATGTTCCGGTTGTTATGCGATAAATATGGAAAACTTTAAGGGGTATCCATATGTTTGCAAGGTACTGCTGAACTGGCATACTCATGTGTCTGCCTGCTCTCCCCCATGTTTGTGTTGAGTCCTTCACCTTACATCTTACCATGAATATTTATTTCGAGCGAATCTGTATCATCAGGTGTTTCCATCCCATCAACGCTGACATCCAGATCATCCCCAGTATCCAAGGCATCGTCATCTGTGTCCAGAGCATCTTCTGACAGAAGAGACCCCTCACTACGTTCCAGTGATAAGTTCAGTGGTGGAGCTGCTAGCTTCCTCCTTTGGTTAGATCCAGCTGAAGTATCTGCTGAAGAGGAGGGGTCTGTACAAAGATTTCAGCAAAATAGTTGATCGAAATAGATTTTTGATACACAAAATAAGACAACAACTTCACCATGTGACAAAATGTGTCAAAATCCCTGCAACCTGTGATTCTGGACTTGTTTTTCTCTGGTTGGTTGCTGCTGCCATTGTTCTTGGTTGATATAAAAAGACATCAAGGTTCTGACAGAGACACTGTATTTTGATAAACAATGAGATTTTTTAAATACGTCTAAGATCTGTAGAGAAGTATAGAAGATCTCACAGGGCTAAAGAGGTACATCTTGGACATCTTTGAAATGCATCATCAGAGGAACGTTAACATTGAAGCCCTGGACCCCATGTAGCAGTGGATCACACGTGGAGGGTTACTCCCAGATTCAACAACGCCTACTGCAACTACGGTTACTCCGTCTTGCTCCGCTCTGAGTTCCTTGGAGCTCGAGGAGAGCACATGCAAGAGGTACGAGTTCACGTCATAAAAAGGGGATATAAAGGAGTCGGAAACAAAACAAACTTTTCATTCATCCAGAGTCCCAAAAGTTCTATATTGCTGAGTAAACTTCGCAAATTTAGTATGGGTGAGTACATTGGCCACCGAAACCATATATGTTTTTGTTTTTAAAATAATTTAATTGTGTTTTAGCTTACGTTAATAGACATTTCAACCCACGCTTCACCATTGTTTTATAGAAATTTCAGTAGAAAATAGTGGGCTATTACTCTCTGGCTGGAGCCTGACGAAATGGAGCGGAGCAGAAAATAGACTTGTTACGTATTTTATTGGTGAACGACGGATTTTTTTAGACATTAGTGGCAAAAAAATTGTTCACTGGAGAGTTTGCATGTTTCAATGACTACAAATTGAAAAGACAGAGCATGTCTCTTGTAGTTTTTTTACATCACATCCGTAGTTATCTCAATGGTTCTAACCTGATGACGCTGACCCTGTTAGTCTCGCCTTTGAAATCAGGTTCTACCAGTTCCTTGCCAGACTGATAAGCAGTATATACAGCGTGAGTCAGTCTGGCTGGCCAGGCTAGAAAGAAATAGGACCAGAGTGGATTTTGGAGATCCGTCAGTGGTGGTTTTCTTGCTGGTCTTCCGCTTCTTTTCATGGATCAAGTCGATTGTTTCTATCACAGTGATCTTGTTTGTGTGTGTCTGCGGAGGATGCTGTCTTGTTGGCACTTCACACGGCTCTGACTCATCTGCAGCAACCCAACACCTTTGTTAGGATGCTATTTGTGGACTTCAGCTCAGCCGTCAACATCTTGCTTCTGGATATGCTGGCCCTGAAGCTCTACTCTGGATCAGTGACTTCCCCACCAACAGACCCCAGACGGTGAGGATTGGAAAACGCATCTGCCCCACTGATCCTCAACACTGAAACACCCCAGGGTTGTGTCCTCATCCTTCTGGAGAAGGCATTCGACCGTGTCCCCCAAGGGATCCTGTGGGGGGTACTCCGGGAGTATGGAGTACCGCTGTACTGATCCGTTGTGGTTAGGAGAAAGCTGAGCCAAAAGGCAAAGCTCTCGATTTACCGGTCGATCTACGTTCCTACCCTCATCTATGGTCACGAGCTTTGGGTCGTGACCGAAAGAACGAGATTCTGGATACAAGCGGCTGAAATGAGTTTTCTCCGTAGTGTGTCTGGGCTCTCCCTTAGAGATAGGGTGAGGAGCTCAGTCATCCGGGGAGGACTCAGAGTAGAGCCGCTGCTCCTCCACGTTGAGAGGAGCCAGTTGAGGTGGCTCAGGCATCTGGTCAGGATGCCTCCTGGACGCCTCCCTGGTGAGGTGTTCCGGGCACGTCCCACCGGGAGGAGACCCAGAGGGAGACCCAGGACACGCTGGAGGGACTATGTCTCCCGGCTGGCCTGGAAACGCCTTTGGATTCCTCCTGAGGAGCTGGCCCAAGTGGCCGGGGAGAGGGACGTCTGGGCCTCCCTACTGAAGCTGCTACCCCCGCGACCCGACCCCGGATAAGCGGATGAAAATGGACTGACTGACGGAGATGAGTTGTTCCTATTTTAAGTATTAAATCTTATTCCATTGGCAGATAATCTTATTTACCTACTCAAATCAAGGACAAATACACTCATTTCAAGAAAATTTAACTTATTTTTAGTTCCCTTTTTGCAGTGAATGCATTGTTTGTCCCACTTCCATCAGATAAACAATTCAGAAACATTAAATCAAAAACTAACAGACATTAAAATAGCTTTTTTCCCCTAAGGTGTGAGGGCTATCGCCCCCTGGAGGGAACCAACAAACCACCAGTTCAGTTCATTGACTGTGACATATTTACAAACATACTTCTGGCTCCACATGTTCTTAATACAAGAATTATTTACATTGTCTCTCACACGCTAATGTTTATTTGCACTCCTTTAGTTTCTCAGGGAATGTTTGCTTGGACATCCATGCAAATCGCACCGTTGTGCAACTTGAAGATTTAAATTAATTGCACAATATTTTACTTCATCCTATAAACTGACTGCTACTAGTCATTTTGTTTCAAGCATCAATTAAGTTGAACATTTCAACTTGAACATTCAAATTTTTGCTAATGACTATTTGCACACTTTTAAACTTCTCAGTGAGCGTCCGTCTGATACACTCATGCAAGTGCACCGACTGCTTTTATTATGGCAACACTAGCAATAAATATTTGTGATTCTTTTCAGGAGTTTTTTTGTACCAAAATGCTTATTAATGGTGTAAAATAACAACTAAAGCACAGAAATCAATACAATGCTAATGTTGTTATTCTCTTTATTTACCTTCTCTGTTTTCCCGCTCCTCAGCTGCTTCTTCAGTGGAGTCCATCTTCATCATCATCGCCGCTTCAACCTCTCCCTGCTGGGAGTTTCTGCTCAGAGGCACAGAAATACAATAGTGAATCATAATATAAACTATCATTGCTATGACCAGCGCCATCAGAGGCACAACTACACACAGTATAGGGCCAAACAAGGCAAAGACAATCATCTATCTCCAAAGCAAAAGAATAGAACTGTTCCCATGACACCAAATAAAATGGAGTTTAAAGTCTATTCACTTGACTCGAGATGTGAAGGATTAAAAACGCAACAAAGAAGATGGATAGAAACGGACCCGCTGCTTCATTCCCAGGCTGCACGTGTGGGCCGAGGAAACAATACTGTGCAGTGTTATCACCTCCCTCCAACTATGGCTGCTCTAATAGATTCTGATTAGCATACGGACCGCTAACAATGGAGAAAAGCACTGCACACAGAGCCGGACAAACTACAGACATGAAGACGCATGCACAAGAACTCTTTCCTTTCGGATTCCAACCTTTTTGTCATCAAGGCTTCCTCCGAACCAGACTCTCCACGATAGGTCACATGACTAGGCCTATTGTGCACTCATGCAAATAGGCACACACACTCAAGCAGTAATAAACAGGGGAGGGTCATCCATCTCAAAAGAGGGGGCGGGTCGTCATGATTCCAAAGTGGGACAAAATGAGCACAATACTAGAACTGCTATTGGGAACAGCACAAACATGTATTTCAAAAAGAGTAAAAAACAAACCAACTGGACTTGTTTTCCGTAGTTTGAAGACGTGTTGCTTCCTATCTAGGAAGCTTTCTCAATTCAAAAAGTCTGGAGTAATGTGGAGCATCAAGCTTTATTACTCCAGACTTTTTGAATTGAGAAAGCTTCCTAGATAGGAAGCAAAACGTCTTCAAACTACGGAAAACAAGTCCAGTTGGTTTGTTTTTTACTCTTTTTGGAATGACCATGACCTGGATGACTGAGAATATTTACCAACACACAAACATGTATACATTCACCCACTAAATGAATGCTGATTTAAAAACTTTCTTTATTTTAGTGCTTCTTAAGCAGATACATGGGCTGCACGGTGAAACAGTGGATAGCACTGTTACCTTGCAGCAAGAAGGTCTTGGGTTCAACCCTTGGTCTTTCTGCATGGAGTTTGCAGAGAGACTCCCTGTGCATGTGTGGGTTCTCTCTGGGTACTCCAGCTTCCTCCCACAGTCCAAAAACATGACTGTTAAGTTAATTGGCTTCTCTAAATTGTCCTTGGGTGTGAGTGTGTGTGTGTGTGTGTGAATGGTTGTTTGTCCTGTCTGTCTCTGTGTTGCCCTGCGACAGACTGGTGACCTGTCCAGAAAATGGATGGATGGAAGCAGATACATGTTTTTTCAGGAAAGGGATAGTATAATAAGGCAAGGTTTAAATTCCCAGTATGGACAAGGAAAATGGCTATAGCAAAGAAAATATGTTCAACTGTACATTCAAGATATTGACTGTACTGACAGATATATTTGCTCACACCCCACTATTATTGAATTTAGGTGTTTTGATCACTTCCGCGGACACAGGTGAATAAATGCAGACTGCTCCTACAAACATTTGTGAGCTCACTATGTGTGGTAGAGTGATATGATGCTATCATGAAATAAGTATTCAAGAATCAGCTGGAATATTGGTATAAGAAAAGAGAAGTGACTGGATGTGACGGTTACTCCGCCATGAAGTGGTTGGCTGAGGCGGTCAGTGGGTGATCAACTTTCTGCAGAGTCGGTAGCTACAGGCTTCATCTGATCTTTAGGTAAACTGAAGGTTATTGTGTTAAGAGTTTCTTGGAATGGGGTTCTATTGCCAAGCAGCTACATCCAGACCTTACATCACCTAATGCAATAAGAGTCAGATGCAGTGCAGTAAAGCACACTGTCTGGAGTCTAGTGGAGAAATGTTTCCTGTAATGAATCATGCCTCTTTTGCGGGATTCCAATGGACAAGTCTGGGATTGACAGTTGTCAGAAGAACTACACTTGGTTGACTGTGTTGTGTCAAGTGAAACATTCACGAAGAAGTGATTATGGTGTTTGGCTACTTTTTAGGTGCACGCTTCAGGCTTCTCAGTCTCAATTAAGGAAACTCTAAATGCTTCTGCATACCAAGACATTTTGGATTTTGAGGGACGGCACCTTCTTGTCTCAATATGACTACACCAAAGCACACAAAGCAATGTCCAAACTGACATTGATCGGCAAGTCTGGCGAGGAAGAAGTTGAAGAAGTTATTTAACAATAATATGGTAATCACGTTTTCCTAATATAATGCAGCCCCAACGTCGAAAAAAAATATGTGTTCAGAATAATGTTAATTGCACTTGCAATAAAGCTATTAACAAAGGGTTGAGTACTTATGCTGGACATATGTTTAGAGTACCGTGAAAAAATTTCTTTTTTCAGTAATTCTATTCAAAAAGAAAAGTGAAACTTCTATAAAATATATTCATTCATTACACATAGATTGCTATATTTCAAGTGTTTATTTCTTTGATGATTATATAACTGACAACTAATGAGAACCCCAAATTAAATATCTCAGAAAATTTGAATATTGTGAAAAGGTCCAATATTGAAGACTCCCGGTGCCACACTCTAATCAGCTAATCAACTCAAAACACCTGCAAAGGCCTTTAAATGGTATCTAGGCCTAGTTCAGTAAGATACACAATCATGGGGAAGACTACTGACTTGACAACTGTCCAAAAGATGACCATTGACACCTTGCATAAGGAGGACAAGACACAAAAGGTCATTGCTAAAGAGGCTGGCTGTTCACAGAGCTCCATGTCCAAGCACATTATTAGGGAAGCAAAGGGAAGGAAAAGATTTGGTAAAAAAAAAAAATAGTGTACAAGAAATAGGGATGACCGCATCGTGGAGAGGATTGTGAAACAAATAAAAAAATGTGGGGGAGGTTTATAAAGAGTGGAATGCAGTTGGAGTCAGTCCTTCAAGAACCACCAGGCACAGACGTATACTTGGTTTGAGCTGCAGTGTGAGTCCTGAATATGCTCATACTTTACAGTTAGCTAAAATTTCTAGAAATCCTTTTTTTTTTGTATTGGTTTTAAGTAACAGTCACATTTTCTGAGATACTAAATTAGTTTTTTTTTATTAGTTGTCAGTTATAATCATCAAAATGAAAAGAACATTAATACTGGAAATATATCACTCTAGTGTAATTAATGAATATAATATACAAGTTTTCCTTTGTTGAATGGAATTACTGAAAGAAATCCTACTTTTTCATGATATTCTAATGACCAGCACCTGAACTGGCTTAAAGTAATGTTGGACTGTAGACTCTGTTCACTGTAGGCCCCTGGTTCAGACTTATTTAGCCCCCCCTTTTCTGTCTTATTTTCTCAATGTGATTTTAAAATGTACATACAATATTTCTACTTTTTTTATTTAAGTTTTTATTATTTTCAATTTTGACATAATCATATTTGGTAAGTTAGAAGAGATGGAATCAGGATCTGCAAATTGTACGTTCTGGTGCAGCTCACCTGGACAGGAGAAAGTGAACGTATCCGTCTGGTGCATATCGAGCACGATCTTCTGTCCCAGGGTATCCCCCAGCTTCATGCTGAGAGTACTGCAGTTCAGCGGTGCTCATAGGCTCATCCATGCTTGGGTTGTCAGTGATATATTGACACTTAAAAGGTGCATCTTTCAGGCCTTGATGGGCGCTGGCTCCGGTTTCTAACTGGTTCTGATTTTGCTTGCATCTGAAATATTCAGCTTGTGGATCGGTCGTGAACTCGGCGTATACATCTGGGGCACCCTGCTGATTCTCAGGCTTGGTGTTCACGCATGACGGGTAAGCCCGCTGGTTTTCAGTTCTTTGGTCGATGTGGTGGTAGTTGTACCCATAGTTATTTTGACCCTGAGTTGTGTTCAGACTTCCCGCCCACTCAGATGCGGCATCTTCATCGGTCGGCTGAGATGACAGCAGAGACGTTTCATCTTGGTGCCTTCTATTGCAAGGAGAAGAGATCTGGGATCAGTACAAATACCCAGAGGGCAAAGTGACACGCATTCAGCAGTATGTCACTTTATTTTTAGGCCATGCTTCAATCTATAAATCAAATCATTACCTAAAGTTTTTTAAATACCGAGGTAATCCAATTTGAACACCGCACAGCACTTATTTACCTCAGAAAGGATTTCTAAAAACAAAACGACCCCCATTTGATTGTGATTCGCTGCTATGCATAACAGGGAAGCTAAAGGGAAATTGTCAAGCACTCAGGTATCAGTGTTGTGTGTTTAATGTTTTGCCAAAGCAACATAACCACTGGAAAATCTAATAGAACCATGTGCTTAGAACAGCGCGCTTGTGTTCTGAGAAAGGCTGCGAGAACCCGGTTTAAACCCCACAGACTGCCACCATGGGTCCCTGAGCAAGACCCTTAGCCCCAGATTGTTCCCCGGGGGCTGGCCACTGCTCCCTAAGGGCTGGGTTTAATGCAGAAGGCAAATCTTGTTGAACTGTACAATTGCAATGACAAATAAAGAGTTGTTCTTTTAGAGTCACAGTGGAGCTGTTTATTTAGTTATTTGCAACTGGCTCCTCAATTTCTTCTTCACAAAAGCAAAAATAGATGCATAAAAGATTTGCAATTACTTCAATAATCTGTAGATGGCAGTAATGAACTAGAAAAAAAAACAAAAAAAAACAAAGCAATTGCCCACAGAAATGCCGCTGAGAGAGAGAGAGAGAGATTTAAACTTCTTTTATTTCTCTGCCCTGGGTCTCCTTGGATCTACTCTACTCAGTTCTTCTGCCTGTGACCTCGCGATCAATCCTGGCATTAAATCTTTAGGAATGGCTCAGTTCCTGTAGTTCTGTTGGAGGGAGAGGAACAGGACCTTCTTTTTGGTCTGTTAGGATAACCACGCTACAGAAATATCTTTTCGAAGCTGACGAATGTCTGAGCATGGCTGTCTGTTGTTACACTTTTGATCAGATGAAGCGTAACTTGTGGCCTCAGCTGGTGCGAGTTAAAGATGGATTACTCCTGCGATCAGAGGATTACTATCCAAGACGAATGTGATGGAATAACCTAAATTTAAAGCGACCACTGCAGATGGCCCAGCAGGTGTGCTCTTTTTTTTTTTTTTTTTTTTTTTTTTTTTACTTGTAAAGTTCACAGAGGAGTAAACTCCTTCCTTCACCTGTGCTTGGTCTATGACCGACCACAAAAACAAACATTGGTTCATGAAGAGGATTGATAGAGCTGCTAAGGTTTCAGAAATAATAATTAAGTTGTTTTAAGATTGGGATTAGCGAATAACATCCCGGTCTTTCAATCCCTAATCGCCTTCTCACTCAACAGAATATTATCACTCAGAAATAGTCAAATACACAGCTAATCTACTCTTAGTGATTAAAAAAAGCATCAAAAAAAAAAAAAAAAAAAAAAGAATGAAAACTGAATTACATTTGATTTTTTTTTTACTCTGTTTTTGTCTGTAACAATAGAGTTCACACAGTAGATGGACATATCTGCAAACATATTCGCAACACACAGGGTGTATTTGCTCCGCAAGAAACCGCCTGTTTACATGGAAAAGCAACAGAAACAAAATGTATGCGATATATCATATGTTGTAAGAATAGGGTGGATAATTCCTAGCTGCATGAAACTAGTATTAGTTTTTGATTTGCATGATATATATAAAAAAAGAATACAATAAGTGATATAATAGCTAAGGGCTTAAAATATAATTGGAAGAGAACAAATATTTTCCTCATTGTGCGCTCTTTCATCACAAAGCTCACAACGCTCCCTGTGCTTATATCTTTAAAAGTATCATCTAAACTGAGTGCGAGCATCTACAGCTCCTGGTTGGCCGAACATGTACGTCGATGCACGGCACTTTGAAGCATAAAACTCTAGTGTTTATTGAGGTCAGAATACTTCTTTCTGATCTTATATTGCACACATTATTTAAGGTCATACAGATAAGCTTTAGGCACACTGGAGCCCCATTTTACCAAGCAGTCTTCTGGTTAATTGGAGGAAAATCAAAACGGATTGTTTTAGGTGGATGCATTTTCCCTTTTACATTACAGAATAAGGTCAAAATCTAATTTCAACAATAATTTGGATGTGTCAAGAACAAGTTTACGGGTGGAGAAAAAAAATTTAATTTCTGTTTTGTGATTGAAGTCAAAATATTAAGAATAGATTTGTAATAATAGCTTGAAGAAAAGGCGGGATGCGGAAACTGCTGCTAATTTAAACAAGGCATAATTATTAAAGGTTTTGTGCACCTCTTTTTTCCCTTTATTCTGAAAATTTTACCCTTAACTTGAAAATAAGTTTAAGTGACTCTAACACTCTGCCACACTACGTAGATCCAAACTAAACAAACACCATAAAAAGTCAAATACTTCTGACTTTCAGCCAACATAAAGGATTACTGAAATTCTTTGCTAATGCAAAGTTCAATCCACAGGGACAATGGATTCTCTGTTGTACCTGAGATATCATTATGCAAACACTCTTTTACAAAGCTGCATACACACACACACACACACACACACACACACACACACACACACACACACACACACACACACACACACACACACACACACACACACACATGTATGCCAACACCTTGTTAGAAACCAAGGGGAGCCATTTCCACAAGCAATGGAGGAGCTCCAGCTGTAATGAGGCAGGTAATGCATATTTAATGAAGCGTAAACTGATTTGTAAAAAAAAAAAAAAAAAAAAAAAAAAAAACATACACACACAGATGCTGCCTAACACACATCAGATGCAATCAGATACATACGTACAGCTCTTTATATGTTCACACCAATACAGAAAACAAAAGTCTTGTCCCATCACACCACTGGTATAACCCTCATTTTTCACTTCAATCCAATATCCGGGGGGAGAGCTGTCCAGCTCAATTAACACAGCCTTCTCAGCGATGCTAATATTTTCTGTCAGACTCAAGTGAGAAAACTGGACAAAGCCTGGCTGAAAACTTTAATGATAAGAGGGAAACATGTGTGGGACATCTTCCCTGATTTTCCAGCATAACACCCATGTATAACTGTGGTGCAGCTTACCTTAACACAGGAGAACGGCTCTCTCCAGAAGCTTCATGAGCTGCAGTCTGTTGCTCATCAGCCCTTACAAGCTGTGAGTCATAGTAGGCCTCGCTATAAAGTAGAAACCCATCGCCCTTTGGTTCAAAGGTTTCTAAATCTGTGCGTTGAACCATGGGAGCTTCAACAAGGTCCTCAGTAAAACTCAAGAGATCAGGAGGTTCAAACTCTTGTCTCTCTTTTGGTTCACCTTGCTCTTCTGAGCTACATTTTGGGAGGCCGGCGCACTCTGTATCATGGTCTTCATGCTCCTCTTCCATTAAATCCCCAGAAAATGGTAAGCCAAGTCCTTTATCAGTGGAAAAACACAATTGATTCATTGGGGAGCTGATCAGAGAGCTGCTTTGAGAAACTGAGCTGTTGGTGAGTACAGGGGACTGGGCCTCAGATGTTGCTTGAGGTATGTCCTGACTGACTAACTGGCCTCCCCAGAGTTTAAAGTCAGCTAAAGAAGCAGCGCTTGGTGGAGGTGCTGATGGTGACTGTCCACCTTCATCAGAGTCCTCCATCGAGATCTGTGAATGGACATAAACTTCCTCTCTGGTCTTCAGGAAGTGATCTGACGGATATCTCAGGGAAGGAGACACACTTCTAGGAACAGCGGCAGCCTCGTTTTCAGAGTTCCCTTCTTCTGTTGGTCCCGCGTTTGATTGGTGGAAAGGTTCAGGCTTGTTTTTCGACTGGTCAGAGGTGGTCATTCCTGGCAGTAGGTGATACTCAGGGTTATTATCAAGGCTGGATTGGTAAGGGCTGGTCACCTCAGATAACGCAGATTTGCTTTCAGCTCCTCTGGTCTGTAGTTGGGGGCTTTGCTGAGCAATCTCCAGATCTTCGTCATGTGTAGTTTTTGCGTGAGATCTCAGCGCAGTGGCAGCATAGGACAGCATGCTGATTGTCTCCATGGCTTTACGTTTTACTTTAGCTTGCTTGTCGCCCTCTGTAATCCCATCAGGAGACTCTCGGTTAGATTCCTTTTCTGCTATAGGCATGACAATGTACTCCATTTCTAAGGTTGAGCATGAATCTCCATCAGAACTACACTCATGGTTATTCTGATGACCCGAGTGAAGACTGTTAGGGCTACTAGGTGTCTCTTTTTCTCCTATTGGGAAACAGCTCAAAAATATGCCGTCTGCCATTTTGTTTTCTATATTTGGATTGTCTTCTTTTTGGTCCAGCTCTTGGTTTTCAGCTGGAGACCCTTCCTGTACATTGCTGGCAATTTTGATGGCCAAATCTAATGATGAGGCTGAACCAGAGCCATCATGTCTCCTTGGTGGATGGCAGTCTCCGTCCAGGTAGCTTAGGGATAGTGAATGGTTAGCCTGAAGTTGGGTTTGCGCGTCTTCTCTGGGACCTTCTGAAACATGCAGAGTGACAGTAGAGTCATCTACCAATACAAATGGAGAATGATCACATGATTGCTC
This sequence comes from Fundulus heteroclitus, assembly GCF_011125445.2. NCBI lineage: Eukaryota > Metazoa > Chordata > Actinopteri > Cyprinodontiformes > Fundulidae > Fundulus > Fundulus heteroclitus. The sequence continues at coordinate 4,137,401 of NC_046372.1, forward strand.
CATCCAATCGGCATCCTCCAAGTCGTCAATGCTTGTGTTTTTGCTCTTACTCTCAATTGGACCTTCGGCGCTGCCTGTCAGGTCAGCCAACTCTTTGTCAAAAACAAATACGTGGTTTCCTGTCAGGTCTCTGTCGGGCTCTGCCTCTGTGTCTCCCGGAGGTTCAGCTCTGTGATACTGATTCTGAACATGTCTGGGTACGGCTATGAAAGGACTAGATTGCTCCTCTAGCTGTATCAAGTCCACCTCAGGGCTGGCACAGGTATCAGAGAAGGATGCAGGACTCCATGCCCCAGCTCCGACGTTGTCGTATTCGGAGGTGGATGTGACCATGCCTTGGACAGGTAATTCCCACAAGTCGGTGCTTTCATGAGGTGAAGGCTCAACATCTGAATGTGTAGAAACGGAGTTCCCAATCCCAGTCTCTGAACACTCACTCTGAACACCCTGCATGTCGTTGTTGGCCGTTTCCTCCCCCTGTGATCCACTGTCAGCTGTTTCTATGATTATTTTCACCATGTGCTCAGCACCCCTCCAGTCACCTTCTTCGGGTGACTGAAGGTCACCTTTTTCTTCTGTTTCAGGGGGAAAATTAACTGCGAGGGAGCCAACGAACCCCAGATCTTTTTCATGCTCGGGTCCTTCGGGAGTCGTTGTTGAGGAGGAGCTTTCTTCCTGAATGGTGGTGTTCCACATCGCCATACCACCATCAGAGTATCCCAGGGGACTTTCCACCGATGTGTCTTTCCCCATAACAGCGTTCAGCCCACAGAAGGAACCAGAGTTTTCAGACAGATTATCAGGGGTAGTCAGAGGAGACAGACTGTCGTCCCTGATCGTCATATTCCACATATCTAGGGACTCAGGGTAGGAGGTGGTGGTTCCGCTGTCGGATTTCAGAAATCCCTGTTGAGCGGAGTATGTCCAAAAGTCTAAGAGCTCCATATGTTGGCCTTGTCTTTTACCTTCATCCTCTTCTTTCGATGTTTCTGGTGTCAAAGTGTTTAGGGTCATTTTCTTTCTCAGTACAGAGGGTGCTACTTGTTTTTCTGCTGTAACGCCAGCTTTGGATTTCAGAGACACGCCGTCTTCTGGTGGTGTTAGCTGAAGATCAGCTAAAGTCACAGCGCCCCACTGATCCTTCAACACATAGGCCGCGTTCCAGTTTTCATATGCTTCAGTCTGCTCAGTAATCAAACTAAGCTGAGGTTCAAGAGCTTTTGCCCTCTGATGGGCTGCATCTGGCTTTGATATCTGGCCTCCAATATCTCTTTCTGTCATATCGCCCGCTGAGTCTTTAACTTCACTCACAACGTTCTGGGGACTGCCTGAGCTTCGGACCTTATTCAGCACACTATTGTCGCTGGAGAAAACTGGCCCTTGTGTCTCACTGCTAATGTCATCCCAAGTCTCTGATAGGGAAGACGACACGCTGTCTTTGTGCTGGAGGCCATTGATCCTCTCAACTACATCTTCCGGAAAAAACCTGACCCCACAACTGCTGGGCGGGCGGCTACCCACTAGGCTGTTCACGGGTGTTGGAGGCACCATTGTGTCCATCATCTCGTTCCCGTAGATCTGACCATGCTGGTCAATTGAAGAGTTTCTACTTTCAAGCCCTCCTATAGAGTTTGGAGCAGAGAAATCAAGCAGGCTCATCTCATCAAGCTCGGAAAAGCTGGAGCTTCCAGCTCTTCTCTCACCTTCATCAACCCCCTCTAGAGAGTCCACTGGTCCTCCTTCTGCTGGCAGTGGCTGTTCCCTGTTGTGAAGCGGGTCAAAACTAAATAAATTTAAATTATCTGTCTTGTTTTTGCCAGAGCGGTGCTTCCTCCTCTCAGGTGGGACAGGAGGGGAGAGAGACGAAAACCCTAGAGGAGAGGGGTTCCTCAGGAAGAGCACTCCTGGCCCTCCAGCCGGACCTTCACCGCCGGGACTGTCATCACTGAGGAACACAGAACTTTCCTTGGAGGAGCGGCTGCTGCGAATGGTGGTCATACCGCTGTCAGGGCTCAACAGCTCCCCACCGGCGCCGCCTCCGACGGCTCCCGTCTCCTCTTCGCCCTCTGCAATCACCCTGTTTGAAAAGATAGCGTTAAACTGTGACAGTGTTCAGTTAACACATTTTATCTGTTTCATCCGGAGTCCATAAATTGCAGTGAATCTCAGAAGTGTACAAATTCCTGTTAAATTTCAATGTTTCTGTAAATGTGAAAATTGGATGTAAAACACACTGAGGCCATGATGAATCATCTCAAAGCTACAATCTTTAATGAGACATGTGTTCTGTAATATAGCAGGGCAAAAAGCAATATATATTAGGCCAAAAAATATCATGAAGTATCATAAACTAAACTAAAGTAATATTTTGTTGAAGTAATTCATCGCTCATAAATCCGTAAACCCTAGAGCATGATGCTGCCTCCACCATGTCTCATTGTGGTTGTGGTGTTCCTTTGGCGATACCCAGTGTTGTTCTGGTGCCAAACATCTTTTTATTAGATGTATTTAGTTCAAGTTAGTTTTATGAGACTATAACACACTGTCCCACGAGGTTTGGTGGAGCTTTGGCCTCATCTTTATGCTTTCTTTGTTTTAAAGACCTCTGTCTTGAAATCCTTGGTCCAGAAATTTGAGGACAACAGAAGATTGATTTCTTTCATAGGTAAATCCAAAGCTGTGTTTTCTTCCTGTTAAAGGGGAGTTTTTGTCTCCACTGTCGCTTCATGCATGCTCAGTACGAGGGATTGCTGCAAAGCCATGGACAATGCAGACGACTGACCCTGTGGCTCTACGCTGTTTCAGGAGGAGTGAATGCTGCTTGTCAAGACTTGATGCAATCTGCTTGGTTAGGAAACTTTTTGACCAATTGGTCTGTATGACGTGATTGAATTTGACTTTCTAAAGTCCCTTGAGATGAATCATGAATTGGTGCTATATAAATAAAATTGAATTGAATTGTTTACCCAAAATTCCTGCAGCTCCTTCTTGCCATTGGCCTCTTGGCTGCCTCTCCGACCAATTTTTGTCTTTTCCTTTCTTGAGTTTTGGTTATTGATTAATGTCTCCACTGTACCATAGTATAAATTCAGTCATATGCAATAAATTAGAATATGGATTTCTAAGAGACTTGTTTGTCAGATTAAAAGTATCTTTTGAAGAAAAAAAACCCCACTAACATTTCTAAATGAAAATGTAGCTTTTTCTTACTGGTTTAATGCTATAATCAAATCTTAAATGTTTTTATCAGCTGGAGGTGGAAAACAAATCATATTGTAATTGGAAAATTCGAAAGTTACTTTTAGGTTTGATATTCTGTAGAAATTCAAATAGTGTCCTCTGATCCCCTGCTTTCCGGCAATCTCAGATTTATGACAGAGGTTGTTTTTTGTGTGTGTACCTGTTAAACCCTGGGACCTTACACACTGTGGATACTTTTTATTCCTTTTTTAAGATTTCTATAAATAATTGCGAATGAGCACATCAGAAATATCTCACTAGGACATTAGGCTTAACTGTATCATTTGTAATTGATTATGAGTAAGTGCAAAGGCATGAGGAATCCTGGAACTGAAGCAAAAAGCTCTTTTTAGTCTAAGGGTGTGCAATCCTAGGCAACCCAGTGATTATTCCTCCTATGTTTTATTTTTTTCCCCATTATTCTCTAGATAAAAATGTGTTTTTAAGTTCAGCTGCACAGGTTACATGCTGCATTAAAGTTGGAATAAGTATTGAAATGATTTATAATAGCCCTGTTTTTCATAGACCACAAACCTTGCATTTTAACAGGGGTGTTGTACACTTTTGAGATTGAGCGCGTTTTAAACCTTGCTTCAGCTGCCACGTCCCCACTGCCTCCATCTGCCCTCTCCGTGTCAGATCCATCCATGTCGTTGATGCCGGATGATCCCTGGGAGAACTCCACGCTGCCAGCTACTCCCTCTGTTGAGGAGGTCCTGCTGCTAGGGTTGCAGCCTAATACAGAGTCACGCCGGTTCACAAATTCCTTCAGGACGGCCTGGATGTCTTCCAGTATCAGAGGAAGAGTACCAGAAGGGCCGGATGTGTTTATTGGAATGTGGTAGACCTGGAGACTTTCCCTTTCTTCTGGTTCACCAGAAAAATACCAGCTGGACGACTCTTCCAGCTCAGCACAGATCTGTAATCAGAACCTCTAAATGTCAACAATCTGCTTTTTTTGTGTTTGACTTGTGTTTTATTGTATTGCATTAATAGCAGAGGTCACGGCCTAAAATGAACAGTGTAACATATTTAATAGCAAACTTTGATATTACAGCTCAGTCAACAAGCCTTAAGTTTTTGCTCATATTCTCTGTAGTTATATATATATATATATATATATATATATATATATATATATATATATATATATATATATATATATATATATATATACTTCAAAACATTTCTAATATACTTGAAGAGATCCTAAAACAAAAGTGTTTTGCACAGAGTTGGGGATTTACCTGGTTTAGGATGTCTGTGTTGCTTGAGTAGACAGCCACCTGCTGGCGGGGATGTTGAACTGCATCACTGATGGACAAGACCGCCACAAGACCATCATAGTCATTCTGGTGACAGAAGCATTTCAGGTCATCCACGTAATCGTGCCAGTCCTGTAAATTAGAGGAGGACAAAATGACACATTTACTTTCTACTCATTAAAATCTTACACGTCATTTTTTTTTCATTTCCAAACATTTTGCTTACATCTGCTCCTAAGTTTGCTAGACTTTGCAACTTTTATTGCACATACGATTTAATTTTATTTAGTAAAAGTAGTTTCAAGTGTGTCTTCATCTGTAGTAATGAGAGACGGAGCTGTCAAAGTGCACAGAGGGGTAGAAAGACACTTTGTGATTTATTGTCTGGAAATTAACTGTTTGCTCTTAAACAGCCACCATGCACAGATTATGGTAATTCGGTGACATCCTCTTTGATTGATGGATAGAAAGTTGCATTAATTAATTGTTTTGTTTGTCAAGGGAACTCGTTTTTTTTTCTTCTCGCTCCCTCTGAAATGATTAACAACAGTGTTACTGCAATCATAATTTGCCACGCAGGGATATGCATAAAGTGTACAAAGTGATACTTTTGAAAACATATTTGCTTGATTTATCTACATTTGCTGTACAACTGTTTGCTTAGGGAAGTTTTGGAAATTGTTGTCGTGTTTATTTAATTTGAACTTTTACATAAAGGGAGATATTTATAGTTGGGTAATGCTGGTTTTTAGACGTTTGCGTGTTGTTATCTGACGCATCCGAACAGTCCGGGGATCTTAGAACATGTGTTTGTGTCATGTTCCTTCAGAATGTGTGTGGTCCTGCTCATTAGGTGACAGTGAGTGTGTTTGTATGAGCCACTGAAGGTGATTGATGAGCGCTTCGGGCGCTGTGTCTGCCCAGGCTGTGTCAATATTAACCTGCAAGGATGAGGGGGCTGCAGTCCTCCTCCCTCTGCTCCAGCCTCCATCCCTCCCTTCTCTCACCACAATATGGCTACTGTCAGATTTAGGAACATCAATCGCACACACACACACACACAGGCACACACACACACGCGCACACAACTGTCACTTCACTGACAACGCCATTCCTCAAGGCTGATATCCTGATGAGTGCAATGAAGCCTCCCGAGATTCAATAAAACACACATATTCACTCACATGGGTATACAAACGCACAAGTAAAGGACACACACGACTCCCGGCACTCGCAGCCGCACAGATTAATCCACCTGCAGTTATCTACTGTAACCCGAGTTTATGAGCAAACATGCGCGCATAAAACCTCCGTTACAGCCATAAAGGCGCCACCGTTTACAGCCGTTCTGTTCAGAAATGTTCAGATGATGCCTGCCTCGCACGGCTATACGGCACCGACTGCGTGCGTCTGCACACAGAACTACACACAGGAGCAGGGGAACGGAGTCAGGAAAACGAGCAGAGTGCGAAGCTTTGCGATAACACGCAGGGCGACAGTCTGTCTGCCATTTGGTTCTTAACTGAGTAAATTACTACTCATATTGCTACCCCTCCTCCTTCTCCCTCTGCCACCCCCAGACACACAGATTGCCTTTTCTTATAAATTATCAACATGTTAGATTTAAAATCCACTTGCTAACCGTCTCTAGGAATATTAAGATGCATGCACAAAAAACCAGCGTCTCTTTTATGCCAAGTTTTGCTGAGATAACACAGTTTTTTTTTCTTCTTCTGCTGAACCCCAAAGTTTGCTCTCAATGCATGAGCTGGCAGGTGTTTTTGTGAGCCAGCTGCCCGTGCTGTACATCATGCTGCCAATAGTATTTGTTTACACCTTCAAATCATTAAGTTCTGGCATTCCAATCACTTCAATAGCCACAGATGTCTAAAATCCAGCCCCCATGCATGCAGACTGCTTCCACAAACATTTATGAATGAGCCAAAATCAGTAGTGGTACCTGTATAGAATAATACTAACTCCAGCCATGAACATTCCTCACTGGTAAATATTTCACAATCAGATCTTAAAAGGTATCAGTTTGGGATGAAAGCAACAAAGTAGTTGGCTACGTAAAATCACAAAGAGGTGAGCTAAAGCCCATAGTGCACAGAGGTCACCAACATGCAGTGTGTAGAGAGGTCCACAGAGTGGCTTTTCATGAGTGATCATGGAGTGGTGCCCTAGTGGTTAGAGCAGTGTGCTTGTGCTCTGTGAAGGCTGCAAGCGCACAGTTTGATTGCCCTGAGCAAGACCCTTAGCCACAGATCGCTCTCTGGGCAAAGATGCCCACTGCTCCATAAGGGGATGGGTTAAATGCACGACACAAATGTTATTGAAATGTACAACTGCAATGACAAATAAAGATTTCTCTCCTTGTACTTTACCGAGTGCAATGCAAAGCGTCGGATGCAGTGATGTAAAGCACGCTGCTACCGGGCTGGAAGAGAGGAGATCTGTTCTCTGGTGTGATAAATCATGCCTCTCTATGCTGGCAACCAGATAGATGAGTCTGGGTTTGGCAGTTCCCAGGGGAAACAGTACTTTGCTGAAAACATTGTGTCAATTGTAAAGTTTGGTGCGGAGAGGATTTTGGCATGAGTCTTTTTTTTTTTAAAAGGAAGTCTTAATGCTACAGCATATCAAGACATTTTGGATAATATCATGTTTCTGGCTCTGTGGGAGCAGTTTAGGTTTGGCTCCTTCCTGTCCCAACATGACTCCGTACCAGTGCACAAAGCAAGGTCGAGGAGGGGATGGATAAGTGAGTTTGTTGATTGAGAGGAGACTATGAGCCGGGGCTTCTCATCCAACATCAGAGTCTGACCTCACCAATATACTTCAGGAAGAATGGTGCTAAAGTCCCGTACACCTACTCCAAACACACGTGGAAAGCCTTTTCAAAAGAGTAGAAGCTATTATAGCTGCAAAGGATGGGCCAGCATCATCAGCATCAATCTATGGATTAAGAATGGGATGTCACTCAAGATGAAACGTGAAGGCAGACTAGTGAATATGGGTAAAAAATAGTCTATTTAAAAACAGTAATATCAAGCAGTTTAATTGTTCACACTACAGCAAATCAAGAACTTTAATGAGTTACTCCGTATTTTTTCCCCAAAATTTTCTTCAAAAAAAAAAATCACTGCAAAATTAAAAAAAGTAGTAGTCAAAACCAGACACTAAAAACTGACATTTAGGGTAAATAATTACATAACAGTTGGTGTCTTAATCATCAAAAGACATCCAGCAAATGCAAACGTGAGCGTAGTATCAACTTTTGTAGTTGCCAGATGTTTGCTCCCGTTCCGTTCCCTGCTTGTTTCTTATTATGCATTTTTTTTTTTATTTAAGTTTGTTTGCATAAGTTGGGCTTTTTTGGAGCACCAAAATCAGGAGATCAGATGAGGTTTTGATGAAGCAATTTCCTAACTTCTGCAGTGAGTTGTGTTCAGTTCATAACATGACCACAGTGAACCCATCCTCTGAGGGCACAGACTGTACTCCAGTGATCTCCATAGTGACCAGCTCTGCATCTGACAGAGCACCTTTGGGAGAGTTGCATCATAGATGTGCAGCCAACATATCTGCAACAACCGCGTGATGCAATCACGCAAATATGAGCCAAAATCTCTCCGGTGCATTTCTAACATCTCGTTGAATCTATGCCATAAATATTTAAGGCGGCTCTGAAGGCAAAACAGGGTCCAGCCCAGTGCTGGCAAGGTGTCTCTGACAGAGTGGCCAGATGCTTTATGTCCTCACAGGAAACCTTTGCCGTTTTACTATATCAACATTATCCGTTTACTCAGAACTTCTGAGGAAAGGAGATTCTACCTGCCTACCTGTCTCTTTGTCACATTTTGCCTCTTCACATCCTCCCATCACACAGTTTGAGGCTTCATCTTTTCTCCCACACGGGCCTCAATGCACACGCCGCCATGCACGCACACACTCCCACACACACACACTTCCTCCCTCTCTCATTGGCTGCCTCCACTCCACAGGTGGCAAGTCTTTAGCGGCTGCGTGCAGCTCTCCCAACCTGCCGTCATTATGCACAATAGCCTTAGGTACAAAACTCAGGCCTCATAACTCACGCCCTGCGTGCGTAAATTCCCGTGCAAACACAGTCAAAGCAAAAACACATTTCCTGCTGTCGCCAACATCTCTGGCAAAGAATTAATCAAGCGTTCATCCATTTAGGCTCTTTGCATACCCTTTCCGTCAGAACACAGAATGCTAAGAGAGTTGCGAGTTCTTCTCAGGCGATCGTTTCGCCACCCTGATGAATCCATCAAGCGAGGTTTGATTTATACATCTGTCTGTGATCACAGCGGTACAGCTACAGTAAATGGGGTGGCAAGGAGCGAGCTGACACCACCCTGCTCAAACACACGCACACATGCAAATGTGCACACACATGTGCGCCATATACCATTTGCAACAAACACACTCCCATACTAACAGTCATCACCTCCTGTTCACACTCAAGCTCACACAAGAATATTACTGCTTATGAAGTTTTTTCGGGGGAAAGGGAGACAGAGGAGGGGAGGGTGGCATTAAAGTTTGCAGGCAGAAACCCAAATGTCTCTTCGTCGATCTCATATGGGCCCTCTCCACATGCTTCATTCGCTCAGCTTTAAGTGCAGAGATCTGGGGGCCAAGATCTAAGCACTGACTCTATAAATGTTTTGCTTTGTTATTTGTTTGCCCTCAAAACTCATGGAAGCCACAGGGGGAGAATGAGAATGGGAGGAAAAAAAAAAGGAGTCAAAGGATCTTGTTTTCATCTTTTAGATGAGATGATGAGGGAGAAACAACAGTGCATATGGTATGGAGGATGCATTGAGATGACTTGGGAATGCAGCAGTTCTCCAAACTTGTTTAGATAAATATTGTGTCTCTTTATAATGTCTTATTATATCCAGGAAATGTAAATCTTGGAGTAGAATAGTGTGTCTAATGGCCCACTAGCAACAGAAACAGTTGAAACGAGTTCGGGAAGTAGTATAAACAGGTTGGGCTTATAAACATATCATATTCAGTTGCGATTTTTTAAACATTCTCCAACTGAAATGCCTATAGGCAGTGTCTATGACACAGACTATGTCATAATCTACTGAATTTTATCTCTGCTGCACAAGAAACAACAAGAAGTTAAAGGAGTGGCTGGTAGAAATCCAGAGAAATGGAAATGCGGGCGGGGCACCCTGGCTTCCTGGTCTTCAATCTTAGTCCCTAGGAGGCCCACCCTGCACCTGCTGTCTCCCAGTGCTTCTCATCAGAAAGGCATTTACCGAGTGCCGTGGCTGCGGGCCCCTTCATTAGCGAGCATAATTATTTGTGCAAGTGGTGTAGGGCAAAACTGGCCCTGCATAAACAAACAGAAGAGCCGGAGGACTATGAACAAACAACACATTAGAGACAATCAACGTTGCCAAAATAAAAACCCAAAACTAAGCTGATAGGGGGATGGACATATACTTAAAGAGTACAAAAATAAAACAAAGTTGTTTAATTAGTGAAAAACAGACACAAATAGCACCCAAAATTTTGTTAACGGTTCTCACTGATTCCATTTATGATTTAAAATGTTGTTTGGGGATAACCAGTAAGGAAGAAATCCCAGTTAAAGAGCTCAGAGTAACTTATCTGCACATTGGGTGATTATTTTGTCTTCGGGGAAAAAGAAAGGACAGGAGAAGTGAGCGATGAGAGGATGAGCGGCTTCTCTTCAGAGCTCAGTTAAAGAAAAAATACTTTCCTTTAGCGAGTTGGCGATTATAAACAGGTTCTAATCAATAGCTGGACTGAAAAGATTGCATTAATCACTGATCCAACACTTTTTGCAATTTAATTTATTTATCATGCCTGTTAACCTCAATCATCACAACCAGAAATCCTTTCGGGCTCCTTGCAACTGCAGAGAGTTGGGTTTAAAAAAGTTCTCCTTTACTGCTTTTGGCTAGGATGGAAAACAGCAATGGATACTTATGTTAGGTTGAAGCTCCATGAAAAAAATTAAATAAATAAATAAGAGTTTGACAAAGAAAAATACCAGGTTTCACAAACTGGTGAAGATCTTTCCACTCTCTGAAGTGGCTTCCATGGGATTATTTAACCTTTTATTAAGGTTTGTTTTTCCTGTTTCTTTTGTTCTTGCAGTTACTAAAACAATAAGAAGATGAAAAATAATTGGAAAATATGCTTTTTCTTTATAGTGTAGCATTTAAAATTTGGTAAAAAAAAAAATAATATTAAAAGAGCGAGCACAGTTTGAAGCCAGATCCCTCTGAAATAAAAACATGATGCTTTACAGAAACATACAGCTAAACTGAGAGCAGAAGCGATCTGAAGCAGCGCCTCGGAAATGTGTTCAAACTCTGTGAACTTTCCCACACATTGTTAGACTACAACCATAAACAATCACTATCAATTTAATTTATTGGTATTATATATGGTGGACCAACACAAAGTAATTATAAAGTGGAAATAATAATAATAATAATAATATTAATAATACATTTTATTTAACATAGCCTTTCTAGACACTCAAGGTAACTTTACAGACAATAAAAATACAAATACAGGGAACAGAAAACCAACAAGCAGGGCAAGCAAAGAAGGGATGTACTCCTCAAATCAGGCCCGTATGTAGGCGTCGCATGAAGAAGTCACAGTTGTAGTAAAGCCATAAGAAGTCACATTAATAGTTTACGACAAGCTGTGTAAGAGGACGAAGCAAACATGAGGAAACGCGCTTTGATCAGACGAGACCAGAACTGAACTTCACAACCTACATGCAAAATATTTCCCATTTTAAAACTTGTTGTTGTAACACAACAAAATGTGAAAATGTTCATGGATCATAAAAAAAAAAGACACTAAATAAGATGAAGACGCTGAAGCTTAACCTGCAGCCTTGTTAACTAGCTGGCAGAAATCCAGTGGATTGAGATACTGAGATATAAACAAATAAACACAGTGGTGAGATTCAAACAGCACCAAAGATGATGGATACTGTTTACCACACAGTAAAAACGAAAGCAATTAAAATCATCACCGTATCGTTTAACAGTGGATTAGTATACCGGTAAAGTGTGTGAAATGAACTAAAACACATTTTTTTTTCTTAGTACTAGTACAGCAGCAGAGGTGTGGAAATGGTTTTAAAGAAGGAGAAAACAAAGAACTGTGGGAACATCTTGTAATTCTTGGATGTCCGTGTTAATGTAAGGAAAAACACATTATTCTCATGTTCGAGAATCTGTGTGCGTATGTCTGAGGGCTCCTGTCCTTCCCACAGTTCATCAACCCCACAGCATGACGACTCTTCATCCAACTGCAGCCTCATCTGCCAGCGCTAATTTTTGGGCTGTGAAAAGCTTCGACACACACCCTCTGACACGAGTCTGTGGGAAGATTGTGTTTTTGTTGCAATCTGCATTCATTAATTCGATCTCTGCCTATCTGAGCATAAAAAAACCTTTTAACACAAGCGGGAAAACATGTCAAGCAGGGTTGGGACCAACTTCGGTTGTGTCACTAACTTTCCTTTCTTGTACACCTTCTACTGATTCAACCTTCATTAACTCATGTAAAGTGCCAATTCCCAGTTTTTCGGGTCATCACAACAGCAAACAGGCTTAAATCTGAGGCAACTGGACTTCCGTTCAGTTCTTTCTGAAAACGTTGCAACACCTATCCAGGAGTCTTTGTCAATTCTGGAGGCTCGCACTTGAGCAACCTGTAGTTGGGCCACTGCTGTTTTTAAGGACATCCTCGGAGGCGCATTCTCAGTCAGATTCAAACCAATGACCCAGCCACCGCTGTCCTGGGTCGTTAAAAGCTATTGCTTGATGTAAGTGGACCACTTGGTCACCTGAACAATGACGAGACTGCTGATGTAATCTCTTTGGAGCATGTTTAGTGATGGCTTTTCTCTTTTGACCAAGATGGCTTCTTTCACCTCTCTTTCAAACCATCTGTTCTCTCTGTCCAAAATCTGGATATCATTAGGCCCGTTTACACTACACTTTTTTAACCGAGCCGAGCCAAGACCAGTCCGAGCTCGGATCATTTAACCAAGCCAAGACGATCGTTTACACACCACACTATCTCGGTTCCTTGGTTGCTCCTCGCCTCCTAGTGACGATATGCGGTACTGCTGCTCCCTGGGATTGAAGGCGGGACCGAGCAAATCAAAATGGCGGCGCCCGTAACATTCAGGATGTTATGGTTAGACAGAGTCGGCTTTTTTGGACGTGGATGAGACAAACGAACGTCTAATAAGGATTTACAGACGCAGGAAACAACAACAGACACTGAGGTTCAGCACACTGCTAAGCAGAATCATCACTGGAAATTGTGTGGCACGGTAAGGAAGCTAGTATTATTATGAATGTCTGAAATTTGTCTGAATGGAGTGTGAATCGGGACGTGCAGCCAGACACGCCGGAAAAAACGCGGACAGTCAGCTGACTGTAAGGGGATGACGCGGTCTGCTTCTGGTTCTTTATCAGAAAACCGGGCCAGGAAAAAAAACCAGGCCAAGACCTGCTCAGGAACTGGTCTGCAGTTAGCGCGGTCCAGTTCAGTCTGCTGACCGTTTACACACAAGAGTTATCTCGGTTACCGAGCTCGGACTGGTCTCGGCTCGGTTAAAAAAGTGTAGTGTAAACGGGCATATTGTCATCGAAAGGGTGCCCTTTGTTCTTGAGGTGCATGTGGACTACTGAATCTTGCCCTGAGCTGCTGGCCCTCCTGTGCTGTGCCATGTGTTTATGTAGCTGCTGTTTAGTTCCAAACCAAAGAGGTTGAGGCATTTACCAATCACATCAACTCAGTGGACAGCAACATAAGGTTTACCAAAGAGGATGCCAAGAACAATATGTTGCCTTTTGTGGACTGTGCGGCACACATTGAGGAAGAAGAGAGTCTCAAAACTGAGGTTTACCGGAAACCCTCTCACACACACAGACCAATATCAGTATTTTTATTCACATCACCCACTGGAGCACCAACTCTTTCAGAACTTTGACTTATCGGGCTGACAACATTCCCTCTGCCACAGAGGAGAAACAAAAACGAACACAAGCGTGTCAGGGAATCACTGAAAGGTTGGGGTAACCTGAAATGGGCCTTTGTCGAATCAGCCAACAAAGCTGGCAGAAAAAACAACACAGAGGAGAGAACAGAGGAGAGAACAGAGGAGAGAACAGAGACGTAAAACCTTGTCATTCCGTATGTGTCAGGAGTTTCTGAGAAACTCAGGAGAATTTTCTCCAAACACAACAAACTAGTAAATTTCAGATCCAATAACATTCTCAGACGAAAACTGGTTCAAACCCTAAAGACAGACAAACCAGAGCTGAGCAGCATTGTGTATGCGGTCCAACGCAGCGACGACTGCTCAGACTGCTACATTGGTAGATGGATCACTGCCACCATAATTACAGGAGCTAAATTTGGATAATAAATTTTAAATCAGTGTTTGGTTGTGATGAAGCTATCTGGATCTTGGACAAATGCATACTGTGTATTTTTGTGGTGGCAAGGATTTTACTAAGAGGCCGTTATATTGTCCAATAATAACAGGAAATAAAAGCACCAAAGGCAGCAGCATGAGTATTTTCTAGATATTAATGTTTATTAAGAGTAAGAACATGATGTTTCATTTAATCAATTTAATAGATTAAACGCATAGAACCATTATGGAGCAGGTGCTAGTGCCAAGGCTTACGGACGCTGCCAAAAGTGTGTCCAACTTTCATCTGCACTTGGAGAAGAAGCAAAAAAATTGCTGCAGTAAATGTAAGTGATGCAGCTGAAGCACCCAGTGACATTAGCAATCTAAATCTATACCAAAATTCCCAGCAATCCCATCAATCTAGCTTAGTAATTATAATTAAAAAAAACACCCGAGTCATCGTAAAAGCTGCAGTACGTGATCCCCATTTAAAGGATCTATGCATGTTACAACAATCACTGCTGTAACTTGAAATGTTTAATTTGGCATTTAGAAATCTGAGCTTACGGAAAACAAAAATGAGATGACGTTCCTCAAGGCGCCGTTATCAGATCACTTTTATTTTAATATTAACATGCACCCTCTTCTCAATTTTAAAAAACAAACAAACACAACTCCATAATTCTGTTTTTGACCAATCTACCTCACAGAAACTGAGGGTGTCTATAATTTAAATAAAGTGCATGAAAGAGATATTCCTCCAGTTCAGTGCAGAAAAATAAACTTAGATGTTGGGGCTTAGAGAAGGCTATTGCACCATATTATTTGTTTACTTTATCCAATACAAGAACATTTTTGGATGCGAGCTTAGGACCAATGTCACCCAAATGGGTTCAGGTTTTATTAATCTTGATTTAATGCAGTCTCCATTATTAAATATTTAGTCTATATCGTGCAGTTGCCCAGTGTTACAGGTATCAAAACATCTACCATCTAAGCCTTGTGTGTTGTTCCTAAACATAACCTTTTATTATCTGAATATGATAGTTTAGGTCAGATGTTTGAAACTTGGAGAGAGCTAGATATTCTAACGAAACGAGTCTCAGTCAAAATTAATTATCCAAAATGTTCAGAGAAAACTAGTTAACCATCCAGCCAGAATGAAGCCAGGCTTGAGGATGGCTAAAAGGTTGATGTGGGATAATTGATGTGGAGCTTGATAAGGGATAACCAATCCAATATTAGTGGCAGTGAATGCATCCGTGTACAATTTTGACCATGTGTGGATCAAAGGGAATCCACGTTAAATTAAACTTTTTGACTTTCAATGAGGTTGTTGCCAAATCATTCAAGTCTTATTTGTAGAGGCACCCCAATTAATATGACAATCATCCCCAAATTAGGTGTAAGTAAATTTCTCACTGAAACATGATACAAAGTCTATCCAGAACACAAAAAATTATGTGGGTAAATAAATTATAAGTTCTATACCTTGTGTTGCTTTATGGCCATAGATAAATATTTCAATATTTGTCCATCACTCTATTGTCTTCTGCTTATTCTAGATTAGGTCTAGGAGAGAAAACCCTGACATTGCTCTCCTCAGCAAAGCTCTCTAGCTCCTCCTGGAAGAAATAAAGAGGTTCCAGGGGCAAAAGGGAAGAATATGGTCTGATAAGCCAGATAGCAGCGCTAATCATTTCAGAGAATACATCCAGTTACCCAATGAAGAAACCCCGTTTCATCCTGGATCTCATTCTTCGTCAAAATCCAGATCTCTTGACCCAAAGGTGAAGGTCAAACCGTAGACAGTAAATTAAATCAGTGACTTTGTAGCTCAGTTATTTTTTTCACCACGACAGGGCTGGATTACTGCAGATGAGTCCCCCAACCTGTTCGTTCATCTCCTTTCCCGTCCTAACTCTGAGGTTCCCCAACCAGACGCCCCTTTCTGCCCGCCTTAAGATCCTTTCAGTGAGCGCCACAAACGGGGAGCTAGACAAGCGGCACGCCTGGAAGAGTCCAACCCTCCCAGAGAACAAATTTGACTGACTGCCAGGGAAGTGGAGCTCATGGTTCGGGTCAACCAGGATCACACCGCTCTTAAAAGCCAACCGGGTAGTTGTTACTCTGACCGGACACCCGCGACTCATACAAATAATTCCTAACAGCGATTCTCAAGCTCTCTTCATTTGCACTCTCCCATTACCGAACAGCACCCAGGCTGACTAATGTATGTTTGTACAGTAAACAAAAATACATTAGTCAGTGTATACGATGTGTCCATATCGTTATCCCACACCACAATCTTTCCCTTTGCTAACTAGGCAATCACTGCCATCGAAAGCCCTAACCCGGTCCTCTGTAAGTGCCGTCCAACACACACATGCGCGCAGAAGTCTCCCCGACAAACACACAGCACATAAACCATTAAAGACTAATTGAATCTAATTTATTTAGTTTTCTGGAAAGAATCATTTAAGGCAGAACTTCCCTAAGCCCCCTCAATAAATGACTCTCATACCGTTTTACTCTCTTTTCAAACACAATTAAAAAATAATATATAAATATATACACATTGCAAATGACATGCATATGAGGAGTTCATTTTGGAGCCCGATCTCAGGTCATTAGTAACCCACCATGACGCTGTGGAGTTGGGGTCCGCTGGCGACACGCAGGCCCCTGGCCATTTATTCTATATTAAGTCTTTAATGGGCCCTCTCTCTCTCTCTCTCTCTCTCTCTCTCCCCCTCTCTTTTAGTTCTTCTCAGTCTCTATCTCTCCCTCCTGACACGCAGCGTGTAGGCACAGCGCTGGTAAAATATGCACAGAAAGTCCGGTGCGCACACACGAGCAAAGCCATTCAAATGAATGGTTATTTATTCGCTAAACGAGGATCTGGGTGTTTAATGTTCCTTGGACGTTAGGTAGTTTTCTGGGGGAGGAAGAGCCATACCCCTACGGCTACAGACATCATTTATTTTACACATAGCCTAATACCGCACGCTAGGCAGCCGCTGAGAAAAATGGGCTTTGAGAAGGAAAATATAAAAGAAATAATGAATGATTTTTTTTTTTTTTTTTTTTTTTTGGTTTGGGTTGGGGGGAGTGAACACATTAGAGGTTGTAGCAGAGAGAGAAGCACAGGGTAGACTTAGAAGCTTAAACCCTACTTTGTTTTGAGTGTGTGTGTGTGTGTGTGTGTCTGTGTAACTGTGCAACCGCGAAGAAGCAAGGAAAGCCAGCGACGGCGACGACAAGTCAACACTAACGCTACACAAATGTGTGTGGAAAATAAGAGCCCGCTTCGGTGTGCTTGTTGGATTTCTGAATATCAGCAGGGAGGATGGTGATACATCGCTGTGTGTGAAGCTTTCAGGCCTCCATCTACATCTCATCAACATGCAGAAGAATAAAACTTCAGAGGGGCTCCTCCGCCACACACAAAAAAAAAAAAAAAAACACCTCCGAAAAGTAACACAAAGCAGGTGTAATGCAACCGAACATTAAAAATCACCAAAAGTAACTTTTTGATAAATGAATGAAACATAAATTCTCATTCGTTATCCATGTTTTGCTTTTCGTCTGTGACCATTTATCATTCAGAAGGCAGCAGATCATTAGAAGCGTCTAGAAATAAAGTGTATGGTAGGAAAACCGAGTTTAATAACTCTAGTAATAACTGATACAGATACAAATTGTGTACTGTTGGGTGTTAAGGATTTTTATCTCGTGCATAACAAATTAATCTAATTATTTAATAAAAATATCTAGCTGAAGTACTCGGGAACATCTCAGGTTTGACCCGTCATCCTCAGGTCACTTCAAAAGTTTTATCTGAATGCCTGCCAATGTATCTCAAAACTCCTGTGTAATTTATCTTATTTTGCTGAATTTGAAATTAAGAAAGTAAATATTGGTAAACCTTGAGTGTGAAACATGTGAATGAAGCCCCAGTCAAGAAAGAGTGTTTTGACTGCCGTGATGGATTGTTGACATTGCTGGTCTCTCTTTCTAAACTAAAAAAGCAGTATATAAACAAAATAATAGGAATCCATAAATTATTATTGTCTAACATAAGAGAGCTCTCACTTTACCCCAACGTCACCTCTGATTGGTTGATAAAACCCTCCTGCCAACTCCTCCCCCTGAGGACCGAGAGCCGACTGCCGTGTCAGATTCAGTTGTGCTCGTACTTTTTTAAAATCACAGCAGAACAGCACCACCTTTGAGAGGACCATGTATGGTGAAGAAGTAACTCATGACTTCATTATGCTTTTAGCAAGAGAGCTTTTTGATCCGCTGGCCATGTTCTCTGTTTTTAATGCATTTAAATCGAAATAAATACAAGTATAATTAAAAAAGAAGAGCAGCTGAATAAAATAGCATTTTAAATGCAGCTCACTGATGGGTTGTGCTATTTTTTGAACAGGCTTGAGGGCACCTCATAAGGTCCACGGGGGCTACCTGGTGCCCACGGCCACCATGTTGGTGACCCCTGATCTAAAAAGATATGTTTAGTTCTTCAAAAAAAAAATTTTTTTTAGTTCTTTCTATCTATCTCTTGCTTATTGCTCCTTTAAGTTTTTATGAAGTTCTTCCTAGACTTGTAGATTATTTATTAACTTTCTATAAGTGCCTTTTTGCTTATATACATCCTAAATCTGTTAATGAACCAGAGCAAAGAATTTCCAGACATCTAAAAGCCTCGTGCTAAGGGTACCAGTACCACTTTCCCTGTTCCACGTGATCTGTGGCATACAGAACCACGGCTGGAGCAAAACAGCAGACTGTCGGTCCAGCAGAGAAAGGAGAACGTTGGGAAATCACCTGACCAGAACACAGGCTTGTTCAGAGAGACTCAAAGTGAGGTTCTGTTTCTAGTTCTGTTCCTGGTGGGTTTGCTGCTGATAGCTGACAAATCAAAGCTTATGATGAAAACTGGCTCCATCTCATTTTGACTTCCCATCTCTTATGAATATATGCAGCAAGCTCAAAGTTTAGCTGTAAAACCCCTTTCCTTAGCTTTCTGAGACACCTATAAACGTTTGATTAATGTTACATCCACAATCCTCTAGGACACGGAATTCATACCAATTTCTATTTAACTCTTACAGACTTTTTCAGGTTCAAATTTCTAACATTTTCTAACACTTTTAAATATATTTGATCTTGGAGCAGAAAGCATGTACATAGTTGTACCTGATAATGTTATTATCTTCCACAAATGACAGTGCTGAAGCTGACTTTGAATGTTGCAAATCAAGATAAAAGACATTTCATTCTAAACAGAAATCAAAGTAAAGTCCCCCTTGTTTTATATAAGGTTTTAAATTTTGTCTCTTAGATGATGAAATAAGTAGTAAATTCTACAAATAAATTTTTTTTTTATACTCAATTTTTGCTTTTTGTCTACTTATCTATCTTAAATGATCAAATAAAAATCTACACATTCCCAGACTTTAAAGGAGACCTCTGGATAATATCTTGAACTTTTAGTCATAAGACCTCCCCCTTTTTAATTGCAATTGAGGAGCAGAATTATAATTAGTATGTTGTTCTTCACATTTGTTTTTTTTATCCATTTTTAATCAGTCGTTTTGACTAAGAATAGGAAACAAACCTCCTTGTCTGTGGTCAGGGACGTAAGTGCAAGAGTCATCTCTCCATCTTTGAACTCCTTCAGCTCCATCTGCAGCAGTTGCATTAACTCTACATCCGGTCAGCACACACAAACAGACTAACAGTTATATGAAAACGTACAAAAAAAAACTATACAAAACAGTTTTACGACAGACAGAGAAAAACAGGAGAGTGAATATTCTAACCAGCACCAAAAGCTAACCGGACAGATGATGCAATTGTAGATCAAAGCCAAAGATTTAGAGAACGTTTTTTAGGACCACTTTGTTGGTGCATGCAGGGATGCCAGACTGAGAGCTTTAAAACCAGTCTGGTTTTACTGTCCATATTAACACAGCTTGATATAGAGGTGAAGAATGGGCAGAAGAGGAGCTTATTGAAGGGATTAGTAAGACATTTTATAAAGAGATCATGTGAAATATATAACAATAGTTAGTGCCTAATTTAGAGTGTACTACGGTTGTTACTACAAACGGGTGCAATGCTGTAGACCCTGATTCTCCAAACTGAAGTCATGCTGACGCCTGCCTGCACATATAGCCCATAAGTAATCCAAAACTCTACTTTACAAGAAAACTCCACTTTTTAAAAAACATTTTTGCAGACATTTGAACTTTTAAAAGTAGTTTGCTGAAGATCGCACTCCACCAGACGTCTTCTACTCATCTTGTTCACTCAGCTCCATTATTTCTGAAGATGTTCTAACTCTGCTGTGTCACAACAGGGTAGTTTCAAGTGTTTTAGGGCTGAATGCAAGAATGCAAAATGGTAAAAGCAAAGCGTGTTGGCACTCTTGATTGGCTGCTCCAAAGTTCAGTTTCTCTTTTAGATTTATTTTAACTTAGAACCATTTTCTGAGCTTTTAAACACAGCGGTTTTATGCTGCAGATAAGTTGGCCTGCAGTTTCCTCACTACAGAGCCAGATAGAGCAGAATATGGTTTGGTTTGTCTTCATGAAAGAATAAAGAAGTGTTATATTACAAACACATCAGTGGTGTGAAAAATAGAAGCTTGCCGTTGGCAACAAATTCAAAAGAAGTACTTATTTTTGACAGTGCATAAAAATTGTTAGGGCTTAATTTAAACAGTCTGTTAAGCACCCATGCATTAAAAAAAGTGAGCCAATAGCAAGCTATCCTACATTTTCTGTTAAAGTCTTTACTTTTGTGTATTGCGCAGATACAATTTAAAATTGCACATATTAAGGAACTGCACCTTGTTGCTTCACTTTTTCAGGCTGATTAACATCACCCCACTGTTCCAAGGATCTCAAAAGGTCCTCCAGCTCTTCAGGACCACAGCCACGTTTGATCCACAAAGCTTCTCTAAGGAGCTGCAAGGCATCTGGAGACAAACAAAACAAACGTGCAAAAACAAGGCTCCAAACAATAAGCAGAGCACTGTTCTTGTTTGTTAAGGAAGTCTAACGTAATTCAGAAAAATGGCGAACCCGACCTCCTTCTGCAGAACAAGTATCTCTGAAAAATACTTTGTCTTTAATCCAATAATCTGCGTAATAACATAGTGGGGGCTTCAGTACATCCGAGTTAAACTTGGAACTTTATCAGTTATTAAAAACAACCTTGCAGAGCTAATACCTTTACCTCTGTGTAACGTTTATCTACGCATTTCGATTTTGTTGTTCAGGAACAGAGTAAAACTACTTGGCTCATTTAAAAAATCAATTAACCTTAAAAATCAACTGTACAAAGCTCTGTCACTAAGTCGTATGGGACATGAACCACTTAGCGCACTTTATTCCCCTCCTCTGTTTGTCAGTCTTTTCTGTTTGAACCGACGTGCTTTACTCAATTTACTGTGAGCTTCCTCTCCATATACCTTCCCTGACTGACAGCCTGAACGAGTAGAAAACCAGCAGAACACTACCTTTGCGCCGCTGCTTTGAACGGAGGACAGTAACTAAAGCGTAACCTTATTTATGTTCGCTGTTTCAACATGTATTGATAGCTTTTGCATGTCTGTCCTTATGCACACGCGAACTAGAATAAAATCCCATTATTAATGCTTGAGATTTAACGTGATGCCGGCTCACCCTTTGCAGCTGTAACAGAATCAACTCTCCTAGGAGGGCTTCCCACGTGGTTGTCAAATTTTTTTGTCCCATTCATCCTGAAGCCTATTTCTGAGGTCAGACTCGTGATTTCGGATGTGAAGGCCTGGTTCACAGTCTGCTCTGATTCATCCAAAAGGTGTTCTATCGGGTTGAGGTCAGAACTCTGTGCAGAACAACCAAGTTCTTCCACACCAAAGCAACTCATCCAGGTGTATATGGACCTTGCTTTGTATACTGCTACAGTACCCGGGGTCAGGGTTGAAGGAACAATCCCTAAACTCTCCCCACAAAGCGTGAACTTGTCCAAAAGGTCGTAGCATGTTAAAACACTCCTGAAATACAGCCGCACACATTAAATTCTCTGTACACCAAGGTTTAAACTTGCCATAGTGTAAACAGACAACTACTGTTCTCCTGGGAACTACTACACCCAGACAGCAACGCAAGATTTGTCCGTCCAGAAAGCACAGGTAAGGTTGGTAAGCAGCTGCCTGGCAATGGAAACCCGTTCCACGAAGCTCTCTGCTCACTGTTCCTGACCTAATCTGAGGGCCACTGAGGTTTGGAGGTCTGTAACAATTTACTTTGCTGAGAGCTGGGGACCTCTGTGTAAGATTCTCCACCACTGACTTTGGTCTGTAATTTTATGTGGCCCACCACTTGGTGGCTGAGCTGCTGTCGTTCGAACCCGTGGAAGCAGTCTGGCATGCCTAGCTGCTGGATTTATACAGCTGGGGACATAGAAGTCACTGAAAACCTGAATTCAATTATTTCAAAGGGTGACCTGTGTTTATCTATTATTTCTTGCAGCCACTTTGTTCTTTTGGTAGGAATAAAACACTTTTAAAAAAAAGGAGCAAATTTGAAAAACCGCATAAGTTTTTAAAACATTACATTATTGGACTCTGTGTGCTTTATATCCTTTTTTTTTTTACTCATACTCACCAACCCTTATCTCACTTTTCCCTCCATCTCTCCTGGTGGGTGTTAAGCGAGTCATGTCAGGGGATTTGCGTGTGTCCTCCTTCATCGCCCCATTACTCCCCCCAGGGGGGGTGTGTGCCTCTGCCTCTCTCACCTCTGAGAAGCTCCTCCAGCGATGCCCTGCTCTGCTCCGGTGCCTCTTGAAGAATCTCTCTAGCGACTGTTGTCAGCGTGGACAGCGCCCCATCATCCGCTGCGTCCCGCTGCCCATCCTGATGGACCACTCGCAGGATGCTGGACTCCAAGGCGTGGTACTCGGAGCTAGGACGGAGAGAAAGAGATAAAACTAGAGGTGAAAAAGGGGGTACGGATGGATGCAGAGGATGGAGTCATGATTGTGAGGCATTTCTGCAAATGCAACTTTTCTTCAGGTCATGAGATGAACACACAGAGGCGTGAAACACACACGGCTTCTTGTCTTAAACGGGTTTTCACAAGCCTTCGAAGACACAAACATGCTTCAAGAGACAAAGGATCCTTCTAAGACGGATCTTTATGTCCCAAAGGACAACCGTAAACCACGTAAAGAAATAAATGTATTCAGGGCAACAACTTTTAGGTGAATTATTCAAATTAGCTGAGGTTACATAATACTCACCTGAGTCCAGGAGTGTGGATGTGATTTGCATTTACCCACCTCTCTAGCAGTCCATCCCTCAGCAGAGTGAGCAAAAGCTTTCCAGCTTGATGAAGATTCACGAGGTCTACGTCGTCCCTCCATAACAACGCGCTCTCACTAATTTTCATCCTCCGCAGATATCTGACAGTCTCCTCGGGCAACTCGGTGCTGCACCGCTTCCTGCACAGCAAGGGTACACACACTCCACCTGAGGGTTGCTTCTAGATCACACAGAAACACACACAGAGAACGGGGGGGAAAAATCCACTTTGAATTAAACGTTCCTATAGTCCGTGTAAACAAAGGACGGATACAGTGATGGCTCTAGCATGAAAGGAACCCTGGGCATGACCCCTGTTCTGCCACCCAACACACACACCCGGGTTCCTAATAAAAGTCCCAACAACTTTTTTTTACTGAGTCACCTATTACAAACATAAACAACTAAAAATATATAAATCTCACATGAATTGATCTAGACAGAATGATTCAACAGTGTTCACACTTGTCTCAACAAAGTGTGTTTTTTTTTGTAATATTAGATAAAAGTTTCCTTTATCTCAAACTGTGTTTTAAATAAACTCTGTTCAGTGAAGAATAATCTGGTTGCGGTTGGACCAGCTTAAACTTGTAAGATATTGAACTAAAAATGAACAAATGTGGTCTAGACATCAAAATATAGTGGTATGAAAAAGCGTTTGCCCCTGCCTGATTTCTTCTTTTTTGCATGTTTGTTACACTAAAGGTGCATGGCACAAGTTTTGAAGTTAAATATTATTTATTTTATTTTCCCATACATGCTCTTATTTTCCCATACATGCTCGATGTGTAAAAATGAGTTATCCTCTATTTACCACAGTTGCCTCTATAGGCTCCATTAGTCTGTTCATGAGAGAGTGATTCAGGATCCTCTGGCTGCGCGCTCTCGTTCACCTGGCTACTTTGTTCAGTCTCCGCCATAGTTGATGCACTAGCGAGAGAACACCGGCTAACTTCAATATTTATAGCTCTCTTACCTCAGAAGACCTTTCGCCTCTAAACGAAAGACCTGAGCGGACACTCACGAATACAACACTGGTGTCATTACAACTTGTTGCCAGAGGGGGCAGACGTCTGCAAAAATCCTGGAACCTGCACTATGCACCTTCAAAGCTATAGTTTGTTTTTGTTGTACTAGGTAAAATCATCCTTCCTTTCCAACAGTGGTCAGTACGTTATGCATTCAGAAAAAAGGGTAAAAATTTTGATCTCTGTGAAAGCTACAAGCCTATAAAAACTCTAACCAATCACTGCTCTTCACTAGAGGTGGGCGATACCGGGAATTTTTAATCGATCCGATACCAAGTAAATACAAGGGGCAGTATCGCCGATATCGATCCGATACCGATACTTTTAACATTTGATTTTTATTTTATTATTACAATTAAATAATAATAATAATAATGTTATGTTCAGTGTTTTTTTCCTAATCCACCTCTTATATCTTTCAATCCTCATGTAATTTTGTCTGTATTGTGTGCACCTGCTTGTTGTTTTAATCCTATAATTTTCCCCGTCGTGGGATAAATAAAGGATTAGCTAATGTTATCTTATCTTAAATAACACTTTTTAATAGGATATATGTACTGGGTTCTTTCAAGGTCTTAATTACATTTTCTGTGTGGGCTCCAGTAACATATGATAGATAATATCTACTTTGAAAATTAACATGAACTGCTGCTCTGATCTACCTGGATGTCCTCCGGAGGACTGAAGCGCCTCAGTCAGTGACGTCAGTCTGTGAGTCTGGTCTGTCGGGGCAATCAGAGAAGTTTCCTCTGTCGCTTTCACTCTTTCCTCTGTTTGTTGTGTTTCCACTAAATTTAACCAGCTTTTTACTAAACATATTTCTCTCTTCAAGTTTTTGCGCTCTGGCGGTCTCTCTCTCTCCGTGTCTGAACAGGAGCCGCGCGCGGCGCGCCGCGGTTGTTTGTGTATGTTGACCGAAGGGCTGTTATTGGTCATTCTGCGTTCAAGTTCGGGGGGTATCGCCTTATCTATTGGTTGTCCCACATGGCAATCATTCTGACCCGCTCACGTACACCAGTGTCTGTGCTCGTTCCTTGTTAGTTTACGCCTGCTAGCTGTGCACACGCACTTATAGAGTTTATGTATTCTGTTAGCTTTGCAGTTAGCTTCAGTGTTAGCCCCTCATTGTAGCTTGGCTATATTTTGAACATGGCTGAAAGGTGCAAAAAGCAAACCACGTACAAGTTTATGAGAAGAAGAGGGAGGCCTCAGTAGAAAGGATCTTTGGTATCCTTCACTTTGTTAGGCAGGTTGGATTTCTTGATTGAGAACAGGAGTGGCAGTCATCAGGCCTGGGTGTGGCCAGAGAAGGTGAACTCAGGTGTGCTAAACCACAGTTATGTGATGTTTCAACAGGAGGGCAATCACATTTTTCAAACAGGGCTATGAGGGTCTAAATTAAAAAAACCTTAATTTGAAACCTAGATCTTGTGTTTTCTGGTGTTGTCTTTGACTAATTTCTAAATAAGATTGATGTTCTGAAACACTAAAGCGTGACAAACATGCAAATACTTAATAAATCGGGAAGGAGGCAAACACTTTTTCACACCACCGTAGCCCTTTTAAGTTAGCACCAACTCATTACAAAAAAAATCTGATGAGGCATACGCGCTGTACACCATTATTTTTTAACAGAACTGGAAGGCCATTCCCACTGACTGAACATGCATGTTCAACATGCTGAAGATAACCCTTTAATTGTTTGAAACTATGTTTCTTACTCACCTTTACACATTAGCACACATCAAATATACATCATCAGGATAATACAGTGCCTTAAAAGCAACACTAGCTGCACAACACATACAGTATTTTAGATTGTGACTATTAGTTTTATAAATATTAGGCCAAGTTACACAAGCAGTAGCTAAATTAATAATAGCCAATAATTAAAAGGCTTGTAAGGCCACCTGTTGTAGCATTAACTGGTGATCTTGAAAAACGTTTTTTCTTCTCAGGTATACTTCAGTTTATTGTCCTATTTGTAGATATTTATGCACAACACAAAGGACCTGCCAAAACATTTCAATTAGATTAAAGTAATTTTTTTTACTGGATTATTAAAAAAATGCAGGTTCTTCTTTCGCCTTCAGTTGCTCTGCTGCCAATTTGCTGTTGTGGTTCACTGACCTGTCACATAAAACAGTTTTAGCCAATCTTGTCAAACAGATGACCTCACATTACAGTTCAGAAACCTTTGGTATACAGAACGAGTTAATATGCAACTAAAAAGTTTGCATGTAGCACTTTTCAGTCAGGCTGGGTGCACTAACGTGTTTTATCTACTTCATGGAAATGACCCCAAGAAAAATAGAAATATTTTGAACTCTGATTGCTTCTGATGGTCTTCTAGTGAACTGCCCAATTATTTGGTAAATAAGAGGTATTAAAAAGATTCGGTATGAATAAAACTGTAATCGAAACGCTCGCCTAGCAGGTGGAGCTGGTGTAAAAGGGGCTTATTTCTCTCGGCTGGCCTGTGAACGTCTCGGGTTTCCCTCATAGGAGCTGGAGGAGGTGTCTGGGGAGAAGGAAGTCTTGCCGTCTTTCCTGAGTCTGCTGCCCCCAAGGGACTTGGTCCCAGATAAGTGGAAGATGATTAGTACAATACGAGTACGGACACTTCATCACAGCAGGGTAGCGTGTATGTTTGAAGGAAAGGGGTCTGAAATGAGCTTATTGTCAAAATCAGAGGTTTTAAAAGAGCTACTGAGGTTGAGTGGCTGCAAAACAAACCTACATCCTCACCCACCCACCACTGTGCTTCACAGAAAATTTGTGCACTAGTTTTGACTTCTTTTTCTTTTACAATTCCTATTAAGGCTCCTTGTCCACATATCTAAACAACCTCTCCTTTTCCTGACATTTGTTCCTACCGTAGCTTAACGTTTCTCCATGAAATGACAGAACGCTATTGCCTAAAAAGTGGATCAGACAGCTGCAGCTGATCCAGAACGCTGCTGCCCGCGTCCTCACTAAGACTAAGAAAGTAGAGCACATAACACCAGTTCTAAAGTCCTTACACTGGCTCCCTGTATCTCAGAGAATAGACTTTAAAATACTTCTGTTAGTCTATAAATCTCTAAATGGCTTAGCACCTAAATACATCACAGACTTGTTATCAGCGTATAAACCCTCCAGACCACTCAGGTCTTCTGGCTCCAGCCTACTCTGCATACCTAGAACCAGAACTAAACAAGGAGAAGCAGCATTTAGTTCCTATGCTCCACTTATCTGGAACAAACTTCCAGAAAACTGTAAAAGTGCAGAAAGCCTGAGTTCCTTTAAATCGAGATTAAAAACACATTTGTTTAGAATTGCCTTTGAATGTTCAAGTTAAAATGTTTTACTGTTTTCAAATGTTCTTTTTTGTTTCTACACTATCCCTACTTGCTTTTATTCTGTTTTATTTTCCAATATTTTAATCATGTAAAGCACTTTGCATTGTCTCTGTACTGAATTGTGCTATATAAATAAATTTGCCTTGCCTTGCCTTGCCTATTGTTAACTCGTCCAAGCTAGATGTAAACCAACCGCTGCAGCAGTTACCTGACTGAGGTGCAGTGCTAAGCACAGCGTTGCGGCCACGGTGTCAACGTCAGGCTCTGGTCCCCCTAAAACAGCATGGATGGGACCCTCAGGTAGTCCTGCCTGAAGACACACAGGAAGGAACCTTAGTTAATGTTTGGGTGCATTTTATTCAACTCAGTCAGTTATATTGAGAATTCAGTCAGCAGCGCCGAATATTTGCTTTCAAAAACCAAACACAGACAGTGGCTGATTGTGGGCGATTATGTATTACTGTATGATCTAAATGCTCATCCGCACACAGTATAATGCATCCCTCAAAACCCATTGAGCCAGCATGTCTTAGCTAGATGACTCCAGCATCTTGAAACCCTCTGTATGAATTAATAATGAAACCACGGTGCTGCACGATTCAGCTCAGGTTTGAAAGAGAACACATTTAAACAGGGTTGGAGATGGTGTCAAAATCACTTATAACAGCCAAGCAACAGTGGCGTCTTTCACCTCTCAGTATCATGGCTTGTCGGAGCAGCGATTAGTACCGCTGACTCCATTTAACAACGAGGACAAAAACTCCCCATTTCTGGTAAACGGATATTAATGAGAGCTCCGCTGCCAAGATTAGACATTCATCTCGGTGTAAGAAAGGCGGAAAATTAAGTCTCTCCCTTCATTTGCTGACTGGGATTCTGAAAATCATCTTTAAAAATGACAGACAATTAATGATCCTCCAGCCCAATCCAAACAGGTTTCTACTAAAGGCTATGATGTAAAGAACAATCACACAGGAATTCTGAATTTATTTTTTTTCCGTAATTTGAACAATGAAGAAAAATGAACATTGAACAAAAAAGTCCACAGATTTTCAGTATGAACAAAAGCCGAACCACTGCCTGCACAAGCCCTGCCGGAAGCTCGTTAATTACGATGCAAACTGTGGAAACAATGACTTTTATCTGGAGTAAATCTTAATTGGTTTGTAAGATGCTGAAATGTGAAAATAAAGGAACCACAGCAAAGGAAAAGCCTTCCTTACTCAGTCAAGGGTGTGACAATGAGTAGTAGAAACGTAGGAAAACAAGTCTGCAACACAACACAGTGCAAAAGTATTCTCAACACTTCAACTTCGCCGTTTTACATGTTACAACCACACACTTCAACGTACTTATGTGGAATTTATTTATTGCTAATTAAAAATCTGAAAAGTGTGGCATGCATTGGATTTCAGCCACCCAGGGATATTACTTTATACAATCGCATTTTGCTGCAACTCTTTTTGGAGGTATGTCTCTACCAGGGTTAAACGTTTACTAAGACCTTCAATGCTGTACATCACACCCAACAAATAGTTTTTAAATGTGTTTTACAAATAAAATGCATTTAGATTTCTCCGTCTCCAAGAGGCTGTGTGTTCACTGATGTTCTACAACAATTTGCAGAAGCCTTTATTCTCGGTATTTACACAAGTAGATTTTATTTACTAATTATCTGACTTCCGAAGGCAGTGTGTTGGCAGTGGAGTTAAGGCCTGTTTACACTACACTTTTTTTAACCGAGCCGAGTCGAGACCAGTCTGAGCTTGGATCAGTTAACCAAGCCAAGACGACCGTTTACAAACCACACTACCCGGTTCCTTGGTTGCTCCTCGCCTCCTAGTGACGATCTGCGGTACTACCGCTCTCTGGAATTAAAGGCGGGATTGAAGGCGGGACCGAGCAAAATGGAGGCACCCAAAACATTCAGGATGTTATGGTTAAACAGAGTCAGCTTTTGGGACGTAGATAAGACAAACGAACGTCTAATAAGGATTTACAGACGCAGGAAACAATGACAGACGCTGAGGTTCATTGCGCTGCTAAGCAGAATCATCTCTGGAAACCGTGTGGCACGGTAAGGAAGCTTGTATTTTTATGAACGTCTGAAATTTGTCTGAATGGAGTGTGAATCGGGACGTGCAGCCAGACACGCCGGAAAAACCGCTGACAGTCAGCTGACTGTAAGGGGATGACGCGGTCTGCTCATGCGCTCTTTATCAGAAAACCAGGCCAGAAAAAAAAACAGGCCGAGACCTGCTCAGGAACAGATTTGCAGTTAACGCGGTCCGGTTATGTTTAGCGCGGTCTGGTTCAGTCTGCTGACCGTTTACACACAAGAGTTATCTCGGTTACCGAGCTCGGACTGGTCTCGGCTCGGTTAAAAAAGTGTAGTGTAAACGGGCCTTTAATCTAGGGACAGGAGATCAACTACATGCCACACTTTCTAGAACTTGTGACCAATTTTGGAAATCACACAACATCTTTCCGCTTCCCAAATGCACAAGCGGTCGGCGTTGGTCTAGCACATAAACACCTTGAAGTTTGTGGATTGTCTCCAACCCCCAGTCGGTCGTGGCAGATGGCCGTTCACACCTAGCCTGGTTCTGCTGGAGGGTTCTTCCTTTTAAAGGGGAGTTTTCTTCTCAAATGTCGCTACATGCATGTTCAGTATGAGGTATTGCTGCAAAGTCAAGGACACAATACAGACGACTTTCCACTGTGGCGGCATGCTCGTCCAGGACTAGTAGGGAGTACTGGCCTAGTGGTTAGAGCAGTACGCTTGTATCCTGAGAAGGAGAATGCCTCAGGCACCCTGTTAGAACCCAGCAGACTGCCACCATGGGTCCCTGAGCAAGACCCTTAGCCCCAGATTGTTACCCTGAGCGCTGTAAAAGCTGCTCACTGCTCTCTAAGGAAAGGGTTAAATGCAGAAGACAAATTGTGTTGGAATGTACAATTGCAATGACAAATAAAGGTTTCTTCTTCTTCTAATATGAATGCTGCAAGTCAGTGACTCGATGCCCTCTGCTGGATTTGCTTAGAAAGAAAACTTTCTAGCTAATCTATATGTTTTAACTTAATTAACATTTCGAAGTGCCTTGAGTTGGCATGTGTTGTGGATCGGCATCATATAAATAAAATTGAATTGAATTGATTGTAAGGTGACAAAATATAGAAAAATTCAAGAGGTTTGAAAAATTTAGCTTTTTGTATCGTCTTGAAATGGTTGGTGCACTTCAGAAACTAATTAGCAGTAATGCATGTTGTACTCCACCAGCAAGCCATCCAAACACTTCTTGTGTTTGATATGAGGAAGAGCAACAAAATCAACCTGCTTTGTTGAGCATCACCCTGAAC
Source organism: Fundulus heteroclitus (assembly GCF_011125445.2). Classification (NCBI taxonomy): domain Eukaryota; kingdom Metazoa; phylum Chordata; class Actinopteri; order Cyprinodontiformes; family Fundulidae; genus Fundulus; species Fundulus heteroclitus. Next base: position 4,168,474 of record NC_046372.1, read on the forward strand.
ACGTGACATTTGAACGTTAGCTGACGTATCAAACACCTAATGCCAGACTTAGATAAAGCATAGGTGGTAAAGACTGAAGAAGTGAAAGCTAACTGAGCAGAGAAAAGGTTAGTGGCCGTCAATTAGGCGGAGAGTGTGAAGGGAAAAAGTCGTGTGGGATTGGAGGAGAAAAGACTTCAAAGAGGCTTATTAACGAAGAGGTGGGGTGAAAACAAAGGTGGAAGGTCGGATATGAAGAAGAAGCACCAAAAAGGAAATTGGATGAAAAGGTGGCAGGTGGAAATAAGCAAATTAGTGATAGTCAGAAGAGATGGGGTAAAGAGGTACAAATTAAAGGAGAGGTGAAGATGGAATTAGGAGAAGAACATAGAGAGGAGAAGGTGTGTGAGAGAAAGATATGATGCAGTTCCTTCATGAGACGGAGAGAGGGAAGATAAATCAATACCAGATAGGCAGCAGAGAGGAAGTGATGCATTAGCAGGAGAAAAGGCCAGTGTCTGTTCCACTGCATCGGGAAAATACTGGTGTGTGTGTGTGTGTGTGTGTGTGTGTGTGTGTGTGTGTGTGTGTGTGTGTGTGTGTGTGTGTGTGTGTGTGTGTGTGTGTGTGTGTGCGTGTGTGTGTGTGCGTGTGTGTGTGTGCGTGTGTGTGTGTATGTGTGTGTGTGTGTGTGTAAGCATGTATTAGTCATCTAATATTGTCTAGTCGGAGTGCTCTCCCTCCCTCCTTTACTACATTCATGATCTCTCCTCTCCTGTTGGTGGTGGTCAAGACTTTTCCTGTCAGATAGAACTGGAAAACAATGAACTACAAGTGTTCCTGATTTATAATAATAATTTACAATAAATGACGTGATTGTCACCATTTAAAAACAAAGCTTTCATCATTACTTTTCCCTTATTGCATCGCTCCGAAGGAAAGTAATAAGATTAATATGAAACTGACATGAGGAGTTCTCAGAGCTCTCTTCTGCTGTAAGCTACTGCACTAATGTCCCTGGTCTTTAAAAAAAATAAAAGCCCCTTTCTGGGACTACATCAATATCAAAAAAGACCCCAATTTCATCAATAACACCCAAAGTCCTCTCTATCTAAGTTGGTCATATCAACCAGCAAGCGTTGAATATTTTTGTGATTCTGCAAACAGAACAAGTGTTTGATAAATCTAACATTTTGTGTGAAATAATATTTCTTCCTTGTAGCTCTGAGCAGCTGAAGCATTTAGGATTTTGAACTACTGAATGTAATATGCAGTCTAGAATCCTTAGATCCTAGCCCTTAGATTTTACTGTGAATTGTAAACTGTGATTCAGCTCCAACTCCAGCATCATCAGCCACACGTGGTGTAAAGCAGTATCTCCATACAGTGCTAACACAGGACACACCACAGACAAAAACATATACAGTATAGAGATATGGACTGATACAACGGGACCCCATATTTCTCACTGACTGAACACACAGACAGGAAGCAGAAAACCCACGTAGAAAACAACGAATGGATCATTTTACTTATCATTTTTGATCCGGTGGTTATTTTTTATGTCTAAGCATTAATGTGAAGTTGTAAAACTCACACAGGAAAGGATCTTCCGGCCCTTTCGAAACAAGCAGTCAATAAATACCAGCAGGAAGAACAAAAAGGTAAAAAGTGTCTCTAAGTATACAGTCTGCGTGGATGTTGTAAGTAACCTCAGCTCACAAGCTCCTTGCCAAATGAGCTACCGAGCAAAGAAGTGAGCAGACGAGGAGATGGGTTCAGTAAGTACGAGCAGAGCCGAACCAATTAGAGGTATGGCTCTTCTGGATCACGGCCATCTTTAAAGTGAGTGAAGAAACTCTCAGGGAATGACAGAGATAATGAGTGGTCTGCAAAAGACTGAATCATCAAACTTTAGACGGAAGACATAAAGACAGCATGTGTGTGTGTGCGTGTGTAAGAAACAAAATGGGCATACATTACACTTTATCTGCAACCTCCAAGACACTCAACACTTGCCCTCCTTAACACCCGATTACCTCGGGGTGCTCTGATTTGCAAATGTGCATCTTTGATGTTTTCTTCTTTGACAGCCCTCACCGTGTTCACATGAAGCACTTTGAGGACAAAGGCTGCTGATTTCTCTTTAAGATTTCCTTTCAGGCAGGTTGTTCACATGGGACACTCTCACACACCTGTTCACAAGGATATATCATGGCTTCTGAGCGCACGGTGGAATACATGTATCCACGAGACTATCCTAAAAGCGCTCCCATTTTTGTCACGTCATAACCACAAACTTCAGTGAGTTTTATTAGCCTTTTAAACAATAAACCAATGCAAAGTAGTGCAGTGTTGTGAAGTGGGACTGAAAGAATCCACGGTTTTCAATTATTTTACTAAACACAATCTGGAAAATATGGAGTGTTTGTTAGAGATGCATCGATCCGATACCCTGATCGGATATCGGCTCCGATGTCGACTAGCTAGCTGGATTGGATATCGGATGAATGACACCGATCCATCATTCCAATCCAGTCATTTTTTTTTTTTTTTATTAATGTCATACACAGCAATACAGTCACAGCGATCTAGTGACTTCAATTCTATGTTTACAATGCAGCTACGTCATCACACGTAATGATGAGCAAACACAGAGCAACATAGAGCAAGCGCCGGACCGAGCCAATTCTGCTATTTGGAAACTTGATATGCCAACAAGTCCGACTACAGCATACAATATCTGCAACGCGACAATTGCGAGGGGTGGTGATAAAGTTGGTAAATGCGACACCACAAACATGGTCAGGAATACGGTTCATTCATTCAACAGTAGAATCGGCTCAGTATCGGACATCGGCCGATACGTTCAGCCCAGGTATGGATATTGGACTGGATCAGTGCATCTCTAGTCTTTGTGTGTTCACCCCCTTTCTCTCTGATGTGCCAAATAAAATTAACTGCAACCGATTGTCTTCGAACAAATTCCATGTGTGTAATTTAATCTCATTGTTGTGAAGAAATCAAGAGTTTGTTAGTGAACATTAGTGAAAAACAGAGTAATGAAGGCCAAAGGACACAGCAGACAGGTCAGGGAGACAGCTTGTAGCTGAATTAGGTTATATATATATATATATATATATATATATAGTAGGATATAGAGAAGAGAATCTTATATATATAAATATATCTCTCTCTCTCTCTCGCTCTCTCTCGTCTCTTCTTCTCTCTTTCTCTCGCTCTTCTCTTCTGATATATATAATTATATATTATTAATAATTATATGATATTTGAATCTCGGGATTTGAATCATCTCAATTTTCAATACATTATCTGAAAATGGAAAGAGTTTGGAACAACTGCAAATCTACTAAGACATGGCTGACTACCTGGACCAGCAGCCAGGGCAAAAGAGAAAAAAATAATCAGAGAAGCAGCCAGAAGGCCAATGGTCACTCTGTAGGAGCTGCAGAGATCCACAGCTCAGGTGGAGGGACCAGCTAACAGTACAACTATTAATTAAAAAATCCCTAAATGTGGCCTTTATGGAATAGTAATAAAGAAAACCATAATAAGCCTCATTTGAAGTTTGCTACAAAGAGACTTTGCTCTGGTCCGTTGGTCAGATGAGACTATAATCAAACTTTTTAGTCCAAAGCCAAAATGTTAGGTGTGGCAAATAACTAACGCAGCACATCAACCTGAACACACTGTCTCCAGGGGCAGAGGTGATGGTGGCAGCGGCCTGTTGAGGGAATACAGCAACATATGTAAAGGAGACAGAAAAAAACTCTAAATTAAACAGATTTTCCCCAGATACGGGTAGTAACTAGTAATATTTACTCAGTTACATTTACTTGAGCAATTTTTTGAAGAAAATAAACATTTAGGAGTAGATTTACTACACTATACTTTTTACTTGAGTCATAATATTACTCAAGTATTGCTACGCTTACTTGAGTAAAAATTCCTACAACTCTACTTACTGCAAGTAACTTTATGAATAAGGATCAGACTTGTTTTAACTAAAAATGCACCAGAAAGACAAAAACCTAGAGTTTATGTTAAAATTAGACTTTTTGTTTGTACAAGAAGTTTGTTATTTTAATGTTATTTTAAATCTGCTGCGCTCATTGGGCCCTTTGGAGGTCAAAGGAACGTACAGTAAACAGTGGATATTGTCATTGGAAGTACTTTACACTGTTCAAACATACTTTATATACATTAACTGCTGTAAGTATTATCAGGAAAATGTTTCTTCTGTCTTAATTTGTTATTTTGCTATTATGTTATTTTTTGTATATTTTTTTCATGTTTGTCTTAAAAGTACCAGAATTTGCACATAATTATAATTATTATAAATTATATTTTTGTCTGTCCGATTACATAATTTAAAAATATTAAATTATCAGTTGTCATGATTAGTTACTCAGTACTAGAGTAGCCTTCTTACTGAATACGTTTTTCTCTTACTTGAGTAATTTCTTGGCTGACTACTTTTTACTTTTACTCGAGTAAAAATATGTTGTTCCCTTAGGAACATACGCTGCGTAACTGCGAATCAACCCGAGCACAACATCTAAAGGGTGAAACATGGTGGTGGCTGCATCAAGCTTTGGGGAGTATTTTCTTCAAGGGGGCTCATACTCGATAGGAAGGTGGATGGGGCTAAACACAGTTTGGTTCTGGAAGAAAACCTGTTGGAGGTTGTAGAAGACAGAGAATGGGGACAGAAGTTCAACTTCAAGCAACACAATGGTCCCGAACATACAGCCAGAGCCACGGTTGAATAGCTTAGATCACAGCATATTCATATGTTACAACGATCCAGTCAAAGTCCAGACTTAAATCCAACTGAGAATCCATTACCAAATTTTAAGTTGCTATTCACAGATGCACTCCCTCTAATCTGACTGAGTTTGAGCTATTCTGCAAAGAATAGCTAAAAACGTGTAATCTCCAGATTCACAAAGCAGCTAGAGCCATGCCCCCCAGAGGCTTGCAGCTGTAATTGCAGGAACAGGGAGTTCCACAATGAACTAACCTGTGGTTGACATAACCTGAAAAAACACATTTGTAAATTTTTATTTGTCTATACCCTCTTCCATGTACCTCCCAATAATCCACTATGTGTTGGTTTGTCTCAATAAGCAGCACTAAACTGCATTTAATAAACGTGTGCTTGTGCTTAGCAGCATATTTCATGGACGTACCAACGTTATTTATTAATGCTCTTTGGCTATTTTCATTATGGGGATTTTATCCACCAACACCAGCCTGCAAAGTGAGGAGATTGGTCTTTTTCAGGGTGTCAGCTTTAAGTTTCGTCTGACCTTTCAGATAATACCAATGTTACTTTTTATGGCATCACAATCAAACTTTTGAAGGATACTTGGAGGATGCTTGAGGGTGTTCACCGGTGTTGAGGTAGCTCAAACAAATCAAGGAGTATTCATTTATTACTAAATTAACCTCTCTGATGCCCGACAGTGTTCTTTTTAAAAATTGTATTTCAATTAGTCTCAGAAAAGGAGCAAAACAGCTAAAAACACTGTGTGCTTTCAACATCTGCTCCTCACTGATAGGCATCTGAGCATGTTTACAAAGTGGAGGAAGCACTCTCACAATCAACTTCTTTGTGTGGAGAGTATACGAGTAACACTATATGGTGCAAAGATTTAAAAATAAAAGCAGTACATTAGGGTAAGAAGGTGTGATGGTCCCAGTGACTTTAAGGCCAGAGCAGGTTTGTTGAATTCTCCACATGAATGTACAAAATAACACAAGACCTGGCAAAAAAAAAAAAAAAACTGCCTAGCCTTGCTTCTGCCTTAGTCGGCTGGTCTCCTCTGTATTTGCATGTGGCTTTTTGTCATTTGAACATGTTGAACCCAAGATCAAAATGCAAATTCCGAGTCAGAGCAGCCAGAGGTAGCAGGAAAGACAGAGAGTCTCTGGACAAACTTGATGTCACATTTCTCCCCCCCTCCACCCCCGATTAGAGACCAGCTTCTCGTTCAAATGCATACCCTGATGGTCCTGTAAACGCAACATGCTTTTTGTTTTGGACCCGAACACGCTTCCCCTGTCAAAAAAAAAAATAAAAAAATACTGGCGATCTACAGGTGCTTATTTGGAGGAGGGAGGGGGGGTTGATGGCGGCGGTGGTGGGGGAAGAACCGAAGCTTTCTTTTGCTGTGCGCTGTCTGAGCAACAGGAGCGCAGCTCGTAGCGCAGCAGAAGCGCCTTCCCCGTCACGATCTCATTCATTATACCCACAAGGTGGTGTCATCAACGCCGCTCAGGGCTCTGAACTCACCCCGAGCCTGCTCTGGACCCTCCGCAGATACTCCTCCATGTCGGCCTGCGTCGCTATGGCGCTGCAGCAGATCTCTCCATGGACCAGGTTTTGGGCAATCAACCTGCTATGTGTACGGGTGTGTGTGTGTGTGTGTGTGAGCGTGTGTGTGTGTGTAATTGTCTTTCTCCGCGTCCGGATCCCCCCGCTGAGCTCACACTGCAGCACTAGTCGCCGCTGAGCCGTCGGTCCTCCCCCTTTTTTTTTTTTTTTTTTTCCTCCCACGGAGCGAGCGCGCTACGGCGAGCGCGGGTGGGTGTGACGGCAGGGAGAGGAGATCCGACGGAGGCGCGTTCCTCTGATTGAAGCGATTCCGTCTCGCTGCCTGCGGTACGAAGAGTCCCCCCCCCCGCCGTTTCACCCCTCAGAGTCACACAGAGACCCTTTCAGACCCACCCTGCCGCCCCCTCGCTGGCTGGCCGCCTCGGCTTCGGCCAATAACGTGATTAATTCAGGTGGTGAAGGAGAAATTGTTGCTTTCCAGCATCATGCATGTCACCCTTTCGCTGCCAGCGGCTGCGCCGTCACTCTTCTGGTGCACAGGGGGCCAAAATGCCGCAATATGAGCCAGACCACAGATGCAATCACTGCAAGACATCTGCAATATACCTATCTGAGGGAGTGCTGTAGGAGGCACTTCAATTACTCAGAAAAATCCCCGAGTGAGTGCTCCCTCCTATCTATCTATCTATCTATCTATCTATCTATCTATCTATCTATCTATCTATCTATCTATCTATCTATCTATCTATCTATCTATCTATCTATCTATCTATCTATCTATCTATCTATCTATCTATCTATCTATCTATCTATCTATCTATCTATCTATCTATCTATAGGACACCTTACAATATCCCGTGTTGTTACATTTGGGCTCGCTCATATTCTTTTTCACTGCAAACAAATTCAGGCATAATAATTAGGTTATAAAAGGTAAAGTAAACTTCCCCTTACATTTTTTTCTTTAGAATGCTATAAAAAGCTTTTTTTTTTTTTTTCCTGGTGAGAATTATGTCAGGGCGCCCCGTGTGATTATTATTTCACTTAAAATGGGTAAAATTACCCTTAGGTTCCCACAGTTAAAACAGACATTCACATTGTTGAGCTCCTGGGGGAATTCGAGATGGAAAGAGCTGACTGACACTTTCACAAAGAAAACTGTTGCAGTTTGTAAGTAGGGTAAGGGGTTATAAGAGGTCTTCAAAGAATTTGAAATCAGCCAATTGCCTCTACAGAACACAAAAGTCTACAAGCAGGACAATCAAAACAGCTGCCGACATGCCCAGGTTTGGCTGTCAATGCAAGTTCTCTGTGCAAGCTGACCTCAAGATGCTATCTTCAAAAACCCTGAAATGTCATCACAGCAACTACAGCAGGCGCTCCCGATAGGAAAGTCAGCACAGTCTGAAGAAGACTGCACAAGTACACTATCCTTTAGTGTCAAGGACACTAAAGTTTGCCGGAAAAAAATATGAACAACAGGGATCCTGAAATAATGTTGCTTGGTTAGATGAGTCTAAAATGTATTTATCTGGACACCAGAACAAAGGACGTTTGGCTAAAGCCAAATAAAGTGAAGCATGGAGGTGAAGGTGTCAGGGTTGGGGGATGTTTTGCTGCAGCAGGACCTGGGAAGATCACCATCAGAGTCTGACTTCTCCTGCGTGGAAACTGAAAGACTGGACTGCACCCTGGAAAATGGCAATGACCCAAAACATACCAGTGAATCCAACAAAGACGTACTGCTCATCGCACGGCTAGGTGACTTAAAACTGTTCCCACAAGAAACTCTCAAATATGTCATTAAAAGTGATTGGGGCTTTTTTTCTCTCACACTGATGTCAGATGGAATAGATGGCATCTAACTGAAGTTATTTTAATTGAAGATGATAACACTATAGAGTCTTGGTTAAAATTCTTATTTTTGTCAATTTTGTTTGAGTAAAACAATGCCAATTTTTGTTCTAAAGAATACTAAACACATTTATTTCACCCCACCATTTGTTCTTAAAAGGACAAAAGAAATTGCAGGATTCAGAGTTTAGATTTATTTAAAATTATATTTGTTGATGCAAGTTAAAGAAAAACAAATTAAATTCCTTTAACTTTATAAGTTAAGGCCAGTTAAAGTAAAACTTAATAAGCTTTAACTTAATAAGTAGAGGTGCTGAGCAGCTCCTTTAGTAACAGACTTAGACAGCCTGTGTGTAAAAAGTAGCGCTACCACAGGTCATTTATCCCTGCTGCCATCAGACTTTACAATGCCACTGCACTATAACCTGGTGTAATAACACTGTAACAACTGTGCAATAACTATTTGATACCCTGTGCAATAACCTGTGCAATAATCCTCTACACTGCAATAACCGTGCAATAACTATTTGATATTTTGATATTATTTTTTATTTTTTTCCCATCCACTGTACATATATATATATATATATATATATATATATATATATATATATATATATATATATATATATATATATATATATATATATATATATCTGGATGTACTGTATATACTTCATGCACTACATGCATACTTCTGTTGCTTATAAGAACCAATGTCACAAGTAAATCTCTCCATTGTGAGATCAATAAAGTTTTATGTTATCTTATCTAAAAAAGTCAGTTATGCAACTGAACAAATGTCTCAGTGTCCTCATTTTGTAAAGAAGTATTACTAAAAAGTACGATATTCCAGATCATCGAACATATTAAAATCAGACAAAGATAACCTGAGTACATGCAAATAATTAAAAAAATGTTTAAAACAGTATTTTGTTATTAAGAGGAATGCTGTCAAAACCAACTTGACCCAATGTGGAATAAAATAACAGCACTCTAAACCTGTTAAGTGGCTGTTCCAACCTTAGTGTTACCCAGTAATGAGTTTTTGAAAATCACAGTAAATGAATTTTGGGCCCCAGATGTAACTGGACCTGCACCTTTTGAAAAAGGTTTGACCTTTGTATTTTCCCAAAAGTCTGGAGAACTTGTGGTGAGATGTTGCTCATTGTTCCTTTAATGTTGTCAAAGCAAAGCTGTGAAAAATGCTGGTGTGTTTATGTACCACAGGTCCGATTAGCCCAATAACTGGGCTAAAGGCCACTACACAGAGGGAGCTGAGCTGATGGACTCGTTGCTGGATGTGGTGTAAAAAGAAGCCACTAGCTGCGACTGCCTCCAGGGCTACCAGCTCACCTGCTGCTTGGGAGGAGGCACCGGCTCTGGCATGGGTACACTTCTCATCTACATGATTCAAGAGGAGTACCCAGCCCACATTATGAACACCTTTAGCGTTGTGCCCTCCACTAAAGTTCATATAGTTCATTCAGAAATATTCTTAGAATTTATTTGCTGTCATACCTGCCTTCTTCAAATTTTGATCCAGTTTCTATTATCCTCCCCTTGTTTCCTCTTTGCCTTGCCTGCTCCCCTGAAGGTATCAGACAGTAAAGTGTCTACAATGCCAACATCTGTGTCCACCAGTTGGTTGAGAAAGCTGCAGACCTTCTGCAATGACAACGAGGCGCTTTATGACATGTGCTACCTCACATTAAAACTCAACACACCCACCTGTGATGATATGAACCACCTGCTCTCAGTGGTGTAACTACCTGTCTCTGGTACCCCAGCCAGCTGAATATCCACTCTGAGGAAACTGGCTGCCTACACCGGGCAGCATTCCCCAAACTGCACATCTATAAGCCAGACTTTGATCCTCTAATGTTCCAAGGTAGCCAGCAGTTGAAGTAGAGAAGCACCACCCTGGTGCTCTAAAACTCACTCTATATTGAAAGTGACAAGTGACCATGGTTATTTTTTCCAAAGGCCTGAGCTCCCCATGGAAATGTTTGATGCCAAGAACAGGATAGCAGCTCGTGATCCGAGCCACAGCCGCTATCTGATGGTCACTGCCATCTTCCAAACTGCATGAGCAGATCCAGAATGAGCTGAACAAGAACTAGGGCTACTTTGTGGAGTGGACTACCAACAATGTCAAGATGAATATTTACAACGTCTTGCCATGTGACATCAAGATGGCTGCCCCCTTAACTGATAAGAGCAATGCCATTCAGGAGCTGTTCGGGTCCGTCTCAAAGCAGCTTTCGATCATGCTCTGCCCTAAGGCATTCCTTCACTGGAGTGTAACACTCAGTGAGCGAAAGATTGGTATAACTACACTGGTACTGCACTCATATTGTATATTATGCTATTGTACATATCTGTAAAACTCTATTTATAGTAATATCCACCTGTATATTATATGCGGTACATATTCAGCTGTAAATTTAGTTCATAATACTAGTTATCTATATATTATACTCACAGGACAAATCTATCAGTACAATTCTGTTTATAATAGTATCCATTTCTATATTTATTCAGTAAAAACCCATGTCCTGTACTTATGGAACCATTGTGCAATTGCACTTCTGGTTAGACCTAAACTGCATTTCGTTGCCTTGTACCTGAACCTGTGTAATGACAATAAAGTTGAATCTAATCTAATCTAATCATCTAATATTGCCCCAGGTATACTGGGGAGTGAGCTCAAAGAGGCCAAGAGCAACATAAACAACCTGGTGTCAGAATATCAGCAGTACCAGGAAGCCACAGTCGAAGAGGAAGGAGAGTTAGAGGAGGACAGTTTAAGATATGACATAAACAGAGCCATATAGGCACTACCAGGGATGCCTTAATGTGTTCAATTGTTGCTCAGTGTTTATTGATCAGGTTTTAAAGTAAATGTTGGTTTACGTCTGGTGCCATCAAAACTGTTTTGTCCTTAATACAGATCTGAGTTACTTGGTCCACATTAGTATTTGATTGTTTAGCCCTTCACTCACTGACCAAGGACCTGTTGGATGCTGCAGTGTCTCCTATGTGTTTATTTATAGCAAGAGACATTCTACACCCACCAGAGTTTCTGGAGATCAGCTTTACTCCAACTCAGAACAGTTAGCTAGGTTCACAAAGTTTATGTGAATGGTTTTACTAACCTGAAACACACATTATGTTTTTAAAAGATGCATCTGACTCCACATATACAGCTGCTGTCTTCAGTAAACCTGGGTCTGGTTCCTGCTCACCGTGTTTTTATGCGGAGCAGTTTGCTGGAGTGAAAAGGTAACATTTGCATCTTTGCTCTGTTTTGATAGCTCCTAAAGATAATCTGGGTCATTGGATATGTTTGTGCTTATAAATACATGCAGACAAATTAAAAAAAAAAAAAAGTTCTTCTAATAATACGGAATAAATTTCTTTCAATGTTAAAATTTTAAGACCATTTGGTTAGCTGTGTCCTGTTGCATATCTGGGATGTGCTATCGTGGCAATAAAAGAATACCCTAGATTGTTGGGGGGAAAAACGCAAATTTGATAAATCAGGAAAACAATTTTCAGAGTCTTTAACACAATTCTACAAGTTGATCAATGTGATACACGTGCAGCTGGTCTAAATCACACACTGTGAACCATCAGGTTGACAGAGACTGTAATTCACATTATTTACAAAGCTTTGATCAGGACCCTGAGATCGGATTGGGACAATATGGTTTTTATGTGTTATGGTTTTTTTATTTGTTTATTTTGGTTCAAACTAAAAAGGATAACAATTAGTAACGCTAAAGAAATGTCATGTTTACATTTGATTTTTTTTTGAATGAAGGTTATAAAGCAGTTGCCCTCTGGGTTGAGGTGCTCACAAAATGTGTAGGATTCAGTCGGTTAGCACATGTAGACTCAAGTAAAAACTGAAATTGGAACTTTTTTTATTCAAAGCTGATCCTATGAAATTGAATACACAATGTTGATTGTCAGTGCTATTTTGACTTGTATTTAATATATTGTTGAAAAGTTAAGAAAAACGTGTAACTGAACTGAAATGAAACGTTCCTCTTATCTATATACCCTTAATCTTGTTTTGCATCATTTGCAGCCATAACATTTCCATCAGCACATGAAATAATTGAGCTTTTAAAGCCTCCAGACATTACGCGTTTTCTAACACACAGGTATGTTGGTAGGATGGTTGAGGTATCTTAAAACATTTGAATTTTCACCAAGATTTCCGGCTGTTGTGATCCTTAGACATTAGTTTTGAGGTTACTTTGTGTCTCTGCTGTCCTCATTTTCCTATTGTTTATGTTGTTTTATGTCCGAATTTAGTTCATTCCTTTAGGTTTAGTTTCTTTTTTTTGTCACAGGAATCCATCCATACATCGGGCCTCGGCTCCCCCTCCACTTAAGCAGTTTGATCGATGACCCCGAAAGGCATGAGGCCCCAGAAGTGATGTCGGACAGAGGGCAGTGGGATGTTTTATGCATTCTTTGCACTATGTTCTAGCACAAGTCACTATCGCTTCACTTGGAACCTCAGGGTGAAGTGATATGACTATTGTGACATGGTATGACCTTGTGTGGAATGTTGTAAAAAAATATATATTACAATGTGTGTATTGTGGAGCATGTAACAAAAGTAATTTCCCCCTGCGATCATTGAAGTATGTCTGATTCTGATTTACACCAGGCCAACTCAGCTGCTGGGCTGCCCCCATGCCAGATGAATGGGTAATCTCTAGACTGTCTCTGGGTTACAAGCTGCAGTTCTGCCGCCGCCCTCCGGCCTCTCGCCGGGTCAGGTTCATGTCATCATCACTGACCTGATGCTGATGCTGCACTGATGCTGGCCAAGGACACGATAGTTCCTGTGTCCCCCTGGAGTTTGACTCCAGGTATTATTATTTCCACCCCATTTTGGACCTGAGGGTTCTGAATGTGTTTTTAAAGGTCCTCCCCTTTCTTATGCTGAGCGTCACGGCTGTTCTTCAAGCGGCCTCCCCTGGCATCTGGTTCACTTCAGTCGACTTGAGGGATGCTTATTTTCATGTGCCAATTGCACCCAGTCATTGGAGGCTTCTCCGTTTCGCCTTTGAGAGACAGCATTTTCAATTCAGGGTTCTTCCCTCCTGCCTCTCCCTGTCTCCTCGGGTGTTTACTGGGTAGGTGGCAGCGGCCTTGTCCCCTCTGCAGGCCAGGTTGAAGATTCTGCACCTACCTGGACGACTGGCTGATCTGTGCTCCCACAAGCTTCTGCCAAAATACTGCAAGTGCTCCGCCACCTCAACCTGTTTGGCCTGGAGGATAATAAGCAGGCTCTGGGAACCGCTGGTCTTTGTTGCAAGTTGGAATCCAAGTAGCACCAGTGCACAAAGGACTTATCCACAGAGAGCTTGAGGTTGGACAGGTAAGAACTTGAGGAGAGATAGTAGAAGGAGTGATCCGAGGGAAGAGCTGTCAGGAGGCAGATGTAGAGGAAAGGGTTCTAGGAAGTAACTGCGACGAGAAGTCACTCAAAAGGAGTCAAAGGGAAAATCGGCCACACAGACACAGCAGAGAACCAGAACCCTGACAAGCAGTGAGTGGAATGACACGTAATCCTCAAGGTGGAGGAGAGCTGACAAGCAGGTTATGGCCTAAGGGTGGATGTCCTGAGCCAATAGACCGTTAATCACTTAGAGGGGAGCAGTAGCTCAAATGGAGCTTTGGTGGAGTCAAAGAGTAAAATGGACATGACTTTGAATGAAAGGAAGTGCAGGGTTGTTTGTCCAAGGAGACATGTGGGGCTAGAAAACTTGTTGGCTTAGTTACTGTCGCCAAACAGCGACAATTTGACGGTGAGTTAGTGTTCCCCTGGTCCCTTATGCTGGGGGTGTGAGCCGATAAAACCTCATGTAGAAGTAACAAACACCAAACTCCAGGCGTAAAGAGAGTCAGAAACTAGGCAAGTCCAGGACAAAAGCAAGGTTATAAAACAATCTAGAAAGCTTGGCTCATCTCACAGACACTGTTCCATGTTTCAGTTGAAAATGGAAAGAGTTTGTCTGGAAAATCCACCAAAACCACATAAACGTACAGACCAGGAAGAGCAGAGAGGCAACCAAAGGCCACATGGCAACTCTGGAGGAGATGGTGAGATCCACAGCTCAGGTGAGAAAATCTGCTGACAGGACAACTCTTGGAAATGTACTTCAAAAAACCTGGCCTTTGTGGAAGACTGACAAGAAAAAAGCCGGTGTTAAAAGAAAGCGTTAAGACGTCCCTATTTCAAGTTTGCAGACTTACCATTAGGGGACAGAGCAAATATAAGAAACTTTGGTCAGATGAGACCAAAACCAACTTTCACCCACAAATACACAATGTCAGAAAACTAACCCGGCCTATTACACGTAAGACACCACACCCCATGGTGAAACGTGACGCTTGCAGCTGTCTACTTTTAAGACTGGCCTTAAAACGTTCCCTTTTGACAAAGCTTCTAGTTAGAGTGGCTTAGATTACCCTGAGCTATCTCTGTAGTTATGCTGCTATAGGCTTAAGCTGCTGGAGGACATCATGGTCTATTTCTCTCACTCTGCTGAGTTCTTCTTCTGTTCTCAAATTTCCATTGTTTGTTGTTATTTCAGCTTTTAACTTTTTGTTCTCTGTCATTTTTTTCTTCATGGTAGGTACACCTGGTCTGGCGTTCTGTTAGCTGTGACATCACCCATGGGAGGCAGATCGTCTGCTATTACCATATAACATAGAAAAGATTCCTTTCTGTGCTTTTTTGTGTCTCTGTTCTGTCTTCTCTAACCCCAGTCGGTCGAGGCAGATGACCGTTCACACTGAGCCTGGTTCTGTTGGAGGTTTTCCTCCCTGTTAAAGGGGAGTTTTTTTTCTCCACTGTCACTTCATGCATGCTCAGTATGAGGGATTGCTGCAAAGCCATGGACAATGCAGACGACTCTCCCTGTGGCTCTACGCTCTTTCAGGAGGAGTGAATGCTGCTTGTCAAGACGATGCAATCTACTGGGTTTCCTAAGATAGAAAACTTTTTGACCATTCTGTATGATTTGATTGAATTTGACTTTGTAAAGTGCCTTGAGATGATATTGGCGCTATATGAATAGGATTGAATTGGATGCTTTTCTTCATGGGATAGCTGATGAGAGTTGATGGATGGAGCTAAACTCGTTAAAAGCTGCAAAAGGCGCTCTTAAGTTTGGTTACACATGTTTAGTTTTCAACATGCTCAAGGGTTAAGAAAATCAGCTGTGACACTGGTTAAGTTAAAACATTACACCTTAAGTGTACAAAGATTATTTTAAAAAGCAGAATCTACCAGTTTCCTCTGGTCGCAAAAGTCAATTTAGTGACAGTTCTTAATCTAAAATGTGTTTTGTGCTCATCATTTCTTTGTTTTTTCCCCCATTAATGTAGCTTGGTTGGAATGCATATTTTAAAACACACAGTGAACGTTTTCAGTTTCTGTCACAAGAAAGAATGCATAAAAAACTTGTGAGTCTGTGCACAAAAATTGCAATATTTAAACCAGAAATAATTTAGCTACTGTAATTTAAAAAGAAGTCAAAAATCCCCTAATTCTAAGCTAAGTGTCCTGAACATTAATGGTGTTGCTACGTTCTGCTCCTTTTTACATAGTTTTTTTTTACACAGTTTAACAGTGTTTTTTTGTTTTGTGTTTTAGTTTATCTGGAGTAAATCATATGCATATGGCCATTGTTTTACACGTCTTACCCTGCAGGGGTGTTGTTGCACCTGTTCTGGTAACAATTGTGACCCAAATATGTAAAACAATGAAGACAGAAAGTAAAGATGTTAAGAGTGGTACAAGAGTACCAAATTATTACTCAGCCCGAACATGTAAAAAGCTATAAAAGTATATAATTGAATTAGAATGTATCTATATAATTGTTTTACATTGGATTGGGTTGATTTGATTTAAAAATTCTACATAACTGGATATGAATTGGCCCTGCTTGTTTTTTTAAAGTGCCTGATGCCGTCAGTTGTGAATTGGCACCATATAAATAAACAGAATTAAATAGAATCAAGTTAAAAAAAAAATCACAGACATGCGTAGCCATTTGAAGTTTAATTTGGCATAATATAAAAGGTCAAGCTGGTTTGAGGCTTTCTACATAACTCTCAATATCAAGCACCATAATAAAAAGGTGTGAGCTTATAAATGGTACTCTCCTAACATCTGTGATAATTGTGCACAATGATGCATTTGCAGTGTAAAGGTCATTCAGGGTGTTTGTAAAGAAATGTGATAAAAAACAACACCCAGCTTTTACGGATACTTTCCTTTTTCTTCTTTTTCTGTGAAGCCTGAGCTCAAGGAAACAGTCAACAGGCAGACACAATGGACAGCTTTCTTACTGTTTTATGGGGAAAGATATTTTCATTTAAATAATACCTCATTGCACAAATAAGCCTCGGAGCGCGTTTGCTCCATGCGGTCCTAAACCGGCTTAATTTTCCATTGGAAAACAATAGGCCTCGCTAATTGATTTTAATGGCTCTCTCCGCGACGATGCGCCCCTTATGAGTTGGAGAGAGAGGTCTTTAAGATTATTATTATTAGTATAATTGCCATTACCCCCACACTTTCCCTTCGCGAGTGGGAGACAGAACGGATATCTTTGCCCTTAAGCTGAGCAAATAATTATTAGAGGCTGGAAACAAACAGACGACCGTCGCTCACGTGCGCTCACGTTTTGCGCGCGCACACACACACACATACACACACAGAGACACACACGCTCCACCTTTGGAGAAGACCCCCCTCCTGGCGACCCCCCCACGCCCTCACCGTGCGGTGTGCCGCTTGTAATTTATGCAAAATTAATTGATACATCTTTTATAATTGATGTGCTGTAAACTTAATGAGTAATTTATGTAATTAGTCAATTAAGGATAATTCCAACATATGTTCCATATGCCCAGAAGGTGCGCTTTACACAACTAGTTATTTGTCCAGGAGTTTGGTGCGGCGCCGGAGAATGCGGCGGACTGCCTAATTAATTTTGTTATGCAGATTAGCCGCAGTGTCTATTTAACGGCCCCCTTTGCGAAAACAGATTTAATATTGATCTTTCCCGGGCGTTTTAAGGGATGCTTTTACCCACGTTGGCCTCCGAGGGCCTTTGGAGTTGCACGTCTCATTTTTTTTTTTTTAGGCGCCTGGAAAAAACAACCCTTCTCTTTATTTAGCAGTTCATATAAAAAATATTCTCTAGCTGCTGGTGATGTGGCGCTTAAAAGGCAATTTTCCTTGCAATTACCTGATGCCTTTAAAATATGCTCTCAGTTGACACAGCTGACCTTTTGAGTGGGCTTTAAGGACCCAGACATTACAGGAGAGATGCACCGGCTAATTAATTGACACAGTTTTGAATATTCATACCCAATACAGCGAGCTCGCCCTTAATTACATTGTTGGACTTTTCTCCAAGGAGGCTAAATCACGGAAGGCTTAATTATTGTAATGTATTCGAAGGCCCGCAGGGGCACCGGGGGAAGACAGGAGCCGTCAAGGACCCAGCCATGACACCTGGTCAGAGAGGCGGGGAAGAAAAGAAACAGAGAAAGCATCTTTTTGTTGTTTCCTCCGCCGTGCAGGATCCGGAGCAGGGGGATGAAGTTTGTTTACATCCTTGTAGGGTTCACCAGAGAGTGTTTGAACAGACAGACAGCCGCCGGACTCCCCTCTCAGCAATTAATCAACAACAGCGCCTCTCTGAGCGCGGTGTGTTGTTTTGGTGGTGTGCTTGCCGCGCAGAAGCAGTCCGTGTGTGCGGGCGGAGCAGACGAGAAGCGCGCTGATTGTTGTGCGCAAAGGAACACATGATTTATTGCTGGGAAAGTCGGAAAGTGCAATCGCGCAAATTTAAGAAAGCGCCTGTATTTAAATATGCCGTCTTTTTTTCCCCCTATTTGTTTTCTGAAGGGAAAACAACCCGGTTTCTGGTCAGATCCTGTTCTTTGGTCCTTTCAGTCAGAGACGAAGGGCTTGTAAATTCCTGGAGATTTTTCTGATGGTGCCTACCACCTGGTGCATAGCTGTTCAGCCTCTTAATGAATATTTTGTTGCCGAGGTATACACAAAATGCATTGCTTTGGGCCCTAAAGCTAGAACACTGAACCTTAATTTGTCATAATTAATGTCAGGATAACCAAGACTTTTATTTTGAAAAGGTTCTACAATAACCAAGACTTTTATTTTGAAAAGGTTCTAAAAGATCTATTTTTTCACAACTTAACAATTTTTTTTTCAACAGAAAAAAACCCCCCATTTGCAACAATATATTTTACAAGAATAACCGTGGCTGTTATTTTAATGAGAATGTGTGTATTTTGGCAGGCAAGTTTCCACCACTGGTTTAGTTCATTTGATAATGCAGAACCCACATCTTCAAGAATCTAAACTATGAATCATCAAGACTTTCATTTTGAAGAGTGCCTTTAGCTTTATTTTGAAAGGCAAATATTTCCCTTTACATCAAATTATAATCTAAATTTACAATGGTCTAAACTTTGAAATATCACAGTTTTTATTTGGGAAAGTACCCAAATATACAATCAAGAAAATTTAACAATACTTGGTAAATATTCCAGCCAGAACTACAGAATGTAGATACTAGAAAAAGTCCTGAATAAAATACCTGACGGTCTTTTGTTACTTTGTCCCAGTGCTATAAGAAAGGTTTTGTGGCCGAGTTAAACCTCAGTTGCATGGGTTTTTGGGCAGTAAAACTCACCAGTAGTCTGGAACCTTCCTTTGTTATAATTATATTGAGTCTTTTATTTTGAAATGTTATCTTTTATCATAATTGTGAAAGGCCAACCAGTTAAGTTGATAATGCACAACCTACATTTGCAGTAATGTAAACTTGGCATGGGGCTGCGGAGCAGTGCAGTTGGTAGCGCTGTTGCCTTGCAGAAAAAAAGGGTCCTTGGTTCAAATCTCAGCCTGGGGGTCTTTCTGCATGGAGTTTGCATGTTCTCCAGCTTTCTCTTACAGTATGACTGCGTGCATGGTTGTTTGATCCTGGGTGTCTCTGTGTTGCCCTGTGATGGACCGGAGACCTGTCCAGGGTGTACCCTGCCTCTCACCCAAATGACTACAGCTCCCTCATGGCCCTCCATATGTCAGTGGAAAAAGACAAGGGATGAATATGGGCAGGACATTTCAGTTTAACTGTCTCTGTTTTCCTTTGGCCTTACCGCTGTTTAGTTTCCATTCTGTTTTGCCCAAATCTGATCTAGGGTTTTACCCATGTCAACTTGTATAGATTACATAGCTCTCTCCTCTGCCTTCTCTGGTCCTGTTCTGTGGATTAAACTTACCTGATTCTGTGCCCAGTAATCATCCTCCTCGGTTTAAATACTCCTCTGCTCAGTCATTTCATTCCCAGATCCTTTCGTCTCTTCTGCTGCCCAGCTCGTTTTCTGTTGCTTCTTTACAAGTTTCTTGCTGACTTTGACGTATCCTTCCTGTTTCTCATCCATACATCCAGATAATACTCTTGACATGAGACTGCCATCCTTTGAGTGGGTTTGGATCCTCCATCACCACATCACATGACAAGAACTATGAAATATTGATGCTTTTATTATGAAGACTATCTTTAAACTTTGTTTCAAAGGACAGACTAATTTTTTCATTACTTTTTTAATCCATCCATCCATCCATCCATCCATCCATCCATCCATCCATCCATCCATCCATCCATCCAACAGAGACACACAAACCTCCAATAAACATTCATATACACATTCTTATTTAAGGTCAATTGAGAGTAACCAATTGACCTAACAGCCATGTTTTTGAACCCTGGAAGGAAGCTGGAGTATCTGGAGAGAACCCACGGATTCACAGGGAGAACAGGCAAACTCCAACCACAAAGAGCCCACGGCAGGATTCGAACCCAGGACCTTCTTGCTGCAGGGGAACAGTTAATTTGTTACAGGTAAAATTATTGTTTTTGAGCAAGTTCAGTTAGGCTTAGTATTTAGGTCTGTGTAACAAGACGTCAATTTTCTAAATTAAACTCAAATAAATATTATTGTACAAAAAATACTTCTCATTTTTTAACACTATGACTGTTTAACGAATGCTTTTAAAATCTGATTTTCTTTCTCTTTCTGTATCATCATTGATATACACAATGTTTGGCTGTTAGTTTTAGGGCTCAATACACCTGCTTAGTTTGTCTTTCACTTGATCAGAAGAGAGTTCAAAGGTCAGGTCCGACACAAAATAAATTTCACAGCTCAACTAATATCCCTTCTACATCATCTGTGTTCAAAATACAGTAATTTCTAAATCTAACACAGATTGTATTTTTCTTTACTTTCTCAGTTAAGGCTAGTGTTTCTCAGCTCGTGGGCCCCGATCCAAAAAATGTCCAGAATAAAATCAATGGATTCTCGTCCATTCACACTTGTTTCTGTCGCTGGCAATAGTGTCCTGTAATGTGAGTCGACACCATATCCTTTTACACCAAACAACACACACAAGTTTATTTGCCTCATATGCTAATTGGAGACGGGGAAAGACATGAACAACTGTATGACAACTACATATTCCTGAGCCACAGAGGGAGGATGACCCACACAGAATCAACATGGAAACTGTTGCGTTATCAGTGGAGTTGGAGAGAGTCCACTGATGTGGATACCATGTGACCAAACAGAGGTAAGCCTCTTGTTCCTGTTCTGCACTGTGATGAGAGAAGGTCCTTTTATTGTAGCTCTAACTATTACCATTCAGCACCACCTCTCTCTGTGAGAGTGGCTTCTCAGCTCTTGTTGAAAACGAAACAGAAACACAGGAGAACTGAGTCTGACCTCAGAGCTGCTTCACCTAACACAACGCCGGGCTCTGAAGCTCTTATCAGGGGGAAAAACATGATCAGTTCCCCTTTTCATTCCTACAAATCCAGGTTTATGATGCTGATGTTACACACAAGGTTGAAATGCGGCCAATACATACTCACCATGGACAGAGAAATGTGTTCTTTTACCTGAGGCTGCAAGAACAAAAACAAAGTCCTTGGTGGACATTTCACACTTCACAAGAACTAAAATTTAGAACTCCCCGAAGTCTTCAAAGATCTCTCCCATGGCCCCTCACCAACTTCATATTTCTCCATTTTTATTATTATTATTTATTTATTATTTTTATTTATTTATTTATTTATTTATTTATTTATTTATTTATTTTTATTTTTATTTTTATTTTTACCAGACTACGTCTAAGGAACGAGCTGCAAGAACTCTCAAACCAGGGATGCAAAACAGAGGGAGAGAACAACTTTCTTTATTCCTGAGGAGTATGTATGGGCTTTACATTCTGATAAAACTTACAATTTTTTACAATTATAACAGTTTCTAAGTATAACATCTAATTGTTGAAAGCTGAATGCACCTAAATTGCACCTATTTTTATTCTTCTGTTCAGTTTGTGTGAAAAAATTGGAAGAAAATGTTTGTCTCTGGTTGCACATTTTGCATTTAGACTAGTGTTTAAATTAGACTGAGAAACTGACTGAAAAGCGTTCTTTACTTGGGTCGTGGCTTGTTAGTAATAGCTGGGTCTTCACTCTCATACTATCGATTTCTATTTTTAAATTTAAGGATCAGAACTTGAAAAAAAAATTAAATAAAGTCTATTTCAATCAATCAATCAATCAATTTTATTGTCAACTACAATTTGCATTGCAATTGAAAATTCAGTTCCAGTACAACTGTCCATTATATTTGTAAAACTGACATAGGGGCAAGGGATTATTTACAGTTTATGCAAAGTTTTTATAATGTACACAGAATGTTTTTTTTTTTTTTTTTTTTTGGATTATGAATATTTTGTATTTTTTTCCAAACTGGCAGTTTGTTAAAAGCCTCTAATAAACACGTTTAATTTTCAAATCACATCTTCTGTCACTTTTATTAAGGGCTTCAGAGAGGTCAAAAGTCAATGTGAGGCAGAAAAGAAGGGAGGCAACGCTTTAAACTCAGCTGATCATCTGTCACCATAGATCTATCTGAGTGTTTTACGCGGGGCTCTTTGATTGGCAAACAGCAGATTAGAGCCAAACGCGCCCACAGATTGCCCCTCCTCTCATGACTTTACCCCCATCTCTGTCTCCCACCACCCCACTTCCACACACAGACTAACGCACCCACACACAACCCCCGTGCTCACTCCTGACGTGTCCCCTAAGTGTCTGGATAACAGATAACAGAGCCGACGACCTGCGGGGGGGGGCTTACAAAAACAGAGCGCGGCAAGTGGGAGCTTCGCACATGAAGAGGAGGAAAGAGCCGACCGTGCCAAGCGAGGGGAACTCACAGGACCTCTCAACTTTTACGCACGAAGGCTGAGTTTTGCGCACAACTTTAAAGAGCGTCATTTCAGCAAAGAGACAGTAGGAGAAAGTTATGTTTGAATGCCTGCAGCCCTGAGGATCTTACCTGTCCAGCCGCAGGCCTTGATTTAACGCAAATTCATCTAATTTGATGGCTCAGGTTGTTGGAACCAATCAGCTGGATGGAGACTGACTGTCAAGGAAGCAAACGCGTAGAATATAACTAAAAAGTGATTTACTCAAAGCAGAAACTTTAGGAGATCAGGAACAGCTATGCCCCGTCCCGGGAAAAACTCCTACAGCGACCAGAAGCCTCCTTACTCCTACATCTCCCTGACAGCGATGGCCATTCAAAACTCCCCCGAGAAGATGCTGCCCCTGAGTGACATTTACAAGTTCATCATGGATCGCTTTCCGTACTACCGAGAGAACACCCAGAGGTGGCAGAACTCCCTCCGACACAACCTCTCCTTCAACGACTGCTTCATCAAGATCCCCCGGCGGCCCGACCAGCCCGGCAAGGGCAGCTTCTGGGCTCTGCACCCGGACTGCGGGGACATGTTCGAGAACGGCAGCTTCCTGCGGAGAAGGAAGCGCTTCAAGGTGCTGCGAGCCGAGCACATGAGCTGCAAGAGTTCCCCAATGATGCACTACTTCCACCATCACCATCACCACCACCCAGGCGGCAAGCTGAGCGCCGCGCCAGCTCACCCCGAACACCCGGTGGCCCCGGCAGGCGTGGGTCGGCTGCCCCCCTTCCAGAGCTACGGGGGGATCACCTGCGCGCAGCCCGGCGGCTTCAAACACCCGTTCGCCATCGAGAACATCATAGGCAGAGAGTACAAGGGCGTGGTGGCCGGCGGACTCCCTCTCACCTCGGTCATGCACCACCTGGGTTACCCGGTGCCCCCTCAGCTCAGCAGCGTGGTCAACTCCATGTGGCCGCACGTCGGCGTGCTGTCGGAGTCCATGGGCGGCGTGCCCGTGCCCACGCCGTCCTCCGAGTACGCGCCCTTCAGCGTATCCGCAAAGGGCCTGTACCACAGCGCCGGCGGGCCGACCCTGCCCGCGGTCCCGGTGCCAATAAAGCCGACCCCATCTCTGGGTCCGATGCCCGGTCTAACGGGGCTGCAGACCGGCCCGACGCAGCTGTGCTCTCCAGGGTCGGTGATGGACAAGGGCGATCTGCTGGAGGGGAAAGGAGCCCCGCTCCACCCGGCTCTCCTGCTGTCCTAACCGGGTAAACTGTGGGCTCATTTCAGCTCTTTTTTTTTCTTGTTCTGTCACTCAGCAGATGAAACCGTGATAAATAAATCAGAACAGGCCCATCAGAGACACCAACTTATCTTCAGCTGTTGTAAGATAGATATATATAGGCTAATTGTAATTTGCTCTGTAATTAAGTTTTCACTTAGACCTTTGTGTTTAAAAATCCTAATTAATTTTGCACACTTTGTAAGGACATTTACCACTGATGTGGCGCATTTTAATCAGACAAGGAGAACCCAAAGAAAGCTGTCATTTAAAAGACTTTCCTAAAAGCAAAAATAACAAATGTTTCTATTTTTTTGCTGTCATTCTACTTATTTTACTGTAAATCGTTGCAAGTCTTTTGGCTAAAGTAAAAAGTAGGCCTTTTTGTGCTTTTAAAAGAATATATATATTTAATTAGGCCTGTTGCACTTTTTTTGTCTGTTATTTGGCAGTTTATTAAACGTGTTGTCTGTATTATATTGCTATTTACCTGAAGATATTTATAAAGAATTCACAACTGAATCCTGACTTGTGTAATTTCTCCCCTCCTAAACATTTCTTTTAATTTTTGTTGCACTGCAGGAATTTCCACATTTTAATGATAAAGGAAAAACAGGATGAATTCCTCTGAAATACATTATTCTGACATTAGTGAATTCCTGCGATATTCAAATGAAGGAGTTTTCATTTGCATATGACTGCTCAGATTTTACACCACAAATTAGAATTAGGTAGCTGTTCAAAAGCCATGGCATGTGAGGTTTCATCAGCTTCTTATATATTAAGTAAAACATGTCACAGAGAGCTCTAAGGGCTGTCTTAAATGTGAAATGTATCATTCATTTTAGCCCCTTTATTTTGTGTAAGCAGCAGTTTTAATGCCAGATGAAGGTTTGACAAATCAATCTGATTTGTAAAATTGAACATCAAAACAGTAAAAAAAAAAAGGAAGCACCTGATATACAATATTTTACATTAATTACTAAATAAATTGTCAAATTAACTGTTTAAGTTAAAAAATAAAATCCATTAAAACACTAACCAGTTTTTGCAAATGTGATATTGTACTATTTTTGGATGCAAATTTCAAATTCAGGCAAACCAAAGTGACTAGCTGTAAAAAAAAAATGCTTCACTCTGCCAGATAGAAGTATGCAAAATAAAATAAAATAAATAAAAATAAAATAAAACTTAACCTGACTGAAACCCTGCTGCCCCGCTCAGCCTTGGTCCCTGGTGTGGACTGGGCATTTGGGCTGATGTGTCTGCTTCGTCCAGCAGAGAGCTGTACCATCCTGATAGGGCTGAAACGAGGAGGCAGCAACACTGCGCCGCAGCTCCACCGTCTTCAAAAGCAGACGTGGTGGTGGTGGTGGGGGAATCGGATCAAGTTTGCTCTTTTGTTTGCTCTGTTTTAATGAAGCTTTGAAGCCTCTCCACTCCAGCAGCACAAAGCCTCAGGTTCCTCTGACTGAAAGTGACTTATATTTAACCTCTTGTCCCCCTGTTTAGCATCCCAAAGGCGCCCACAGCCGACACTATTGTCACACCAGCCTCTGAACAAATAATTGAGATGCACCAGTGGAGGAGACGCGTGGGAGTGAAGAACAAGAAAATGTTTGGGTGTCGATCGAAATACACTTAAAAAGAATTACTCTTCCTTTTTCTTTGACATATGTTGCATTGCTCTCAAACTCGGGATGAGCTTTTTCATCCTCCGACTCCTCGTCACGTTAGGTCTGATACACACACACACACAAACACACACACTTGTTCTCTGTGTGACGCCTGTAATTTCTAGTTAAGGGGAACTGAGATTTCAGTGTGGTTGTGTGAAAAGCTGTGTCTGCAGAAGTTTGTATGTGTGTGTGTGTGTGTGTGTGTGTGTGTTTGAATTTCTTTAATTCCCTGATCAGCAGGTCTCAGTGTCTTTAATAGCCCTCACTGCATTAGCACATAATTAAATGCCACTAATTAAGACACGATAAGAGGAGTAATAATGCAGCCATTACTACCCTCCATGATCTTCAGTCTTCACAACAGCAATGTTATATGCCTCTGGAATCACAATATCACACAAGGTCTCCTGATGGGCACATGTGTTTGCACGCAGGGTAACCGGAGCTGCTTTTTGCATGCAAAAATATATGTCTCAAGAATTTACAGGCACAAAACCCCATCGTCGAGCAGCCTCTAAGCTGCTGTTTTTGTTGCATTCTTGCAGATTTCTACATCACATGTTCGGCTGTATGAGTTTAGATAGAAGAAGATGTAGGTGGTCATGTTTTTTTGTAAATAATTTTCCTTGATGTGCATACGTACTTTTCTCAGAAGCAAAGGCAGTCATCATGGGAGGCACGAGGCTCTCGTTTTTCACTGTTATGAACTATTTGAAAGTCATTGTGGTGTAAACTCGAGAGAGAGAAAAAACAGGACTGTTTCCTTGTTGTGTGGTTCTCCAAACATTAAGCAATGCAAAAGGAAAAGACCATCAAGGGTTTAATAGGAATGTAACAATTAGAAAAAAATTGTCTGGTATATTTTTTTCTATTTAATCAGCGTTATCAATATTATTGGATTTTTTTGGGGGAAATATGTAACAAAAATTCTAAATGTATTAGTAGAAACTAAATAGTTTGGATTAACAGTGGAGGCATTATGATTATTTTTTTTATTGTCGTAACCGTAAGTGGTCTTAAGAATAAACCGTAAGAATAATCAAGTTTTATTCTGTTTTACAATATATCAATTTTGGACTACAAAGTTATGTCTTCAGAAAGAGACCATGTGTCTCAGTGAGATTATCCATAGAAATAAAAATAAAATTAAATAAATTATTTAAAACCAGTGGAATAACTTCTAAATTTTCAAAATTTGTGTAGCATTGTTTGGACAATGGTGCTTATTCTAACCAAGTAAACCCAGTCCTACTACCGCTTTGTGCAAAATATGACTGTTTAACTGTTGGAGATATTTGCAATTAGCCTAACAACTGCTGCATGTTAAACTACATACTTATACTGTCTGCATAACTGCTGCGATGTCTGTGCACAGAGCATCAGTCAAGGTCCGCCCAGAACTTAAGGACTGCAGATGGAAATGAAACCCAGTGATGCACTCAGAATTCACACTGTTGTGTTTCTAGGAAAATATCCTGTAAAATGCTTTAATAATCTTTAAAATATATAATTCAAATTTCAGAGTATAAATCTGAAAAGCTGGTAACAAACGAAACAGACAAACCAGATGGTTCTGAAGAACACGATCATCTGGATTAGAACAGCCAGCCGGTCCTGGTGGCAGGGGACTTCTTGGGTTGTTTCCTTCAGCATGGAGGACAAAAGATATCTTCAAAAAGCCTTTCTTATTGTTTGT
Organism: Fundulus heteroclitus; assembly: GCF_011125445.2. Classification (NCBI taxonomy): domain Eukaryota; kingdom Metazoa; phylum Chordata; class Actinopteri; order Cyprinodontiformes; family Fundulidae; genus Fundulus; species Fundulus heteroclitus. The sequence continues at coordinate 4,195,675 of NC_046372.1, forward strand.
ACGAGGCCCAAAATAAAATTACGACTTGCTTTATTTAGCTTTATTTTCAGGGATTTCTGCTTGGGTCTGCGGCTGTGTGTGTCTGCCGCAGACCCAAGCAACAACAATAACTTTTATTACCACTTAGCTCACGTGGGGATCTTAATAGTTATGTTAAAACAGTTGTATAAAACAACAAAAATTATATCACAGTAATCACCAAAGTCAATAACAGATTGATCCGTAGTCTATTGATTTGATAAAGGCTTATTCTTCACTTCTTTGTTTTGGATTTTTAACAATGTTGATAGATCATTCAATATGTTGATGACTCTCCCAATAGGCATGCATGTAGCATTTAACGTGTGATGCCTTTAATATATTTTCAGATTATGACTGCTCTAACAGAAACATATTGTAATTCATGGATTCAAATTTAGATTTAACAAGAAGGGAAAAAAAAGACAGAATGTTTTATGGTAGTAAGAAAGTTATTGAACTTCCTAGACTGCCGGAACCTTTGGTCCCCACGTCTTTTCTGGTAAAAATGAAAAGAAGGTTTTAATTTCACACGTGAAAATAAAGACATTTCCTACAATCAAGGAAGCATCGGCGCCACTAATCACCTGAAATGAATACGACCCAACACGTGGAAAAATACTTCATCATGTAAAATTGGGGCTTAAAATGAATAATATGAGGATTATGAATGAATAAAACATCCATGTCAGAGGTTTCACTGTCCGCCCTCTGAAACATAATGCGACGGTCATGCATAGATGATGGTGCATTAGTGGTAATTACCCGCCCTTCGTAGGGGCCAGGGTGGCAAACTCAACATGCGTTTTTCCTAATGATCAGCAAGAGCTGGCCATCATGATGAGCAGCTTAATTCCTCTGATCGGATCTGCCGCTCACACCGACGTACGCCGGCAGGAGCGCACAAACTTCAATATTATTCTTTGTTCCAGGCAGTAATTTGAACATATTTGGAACATCAGATGAGGGGAAAATGTTCTGATTTCTTTAAACATACAACTCTCATAGTTTAGTCAAGGCTTGAAAGACCCTTGAGAAAAAAATCTAAAGACACAGCCATAACATTTTTTTGAACTTTCACAGGTTTTTGGAGGACAAAAGATTTTAATTTAGCAAAATTGGTACAGTGGTGTACATAAGTGCACGACATTCAGCTCTGCATAAAACACAAACTTTGTATTTATTTTTGAGCAGGTCCTCTAGAGATGCTTAAGTGAGGAAATATTGAACCTGCAATATCAGACCTCTTGTTTTTAGAGAATAGACCGCATACGTTCAAACCAAGCAAATGCAAAGTACACATGCCGATTTCTTAACAGAATGAAATAATCTAAAACAAAAACTAAATGACAGTCTGGTAGGCGAGTTCAAATCTCTTTCTCTTCAAAGTAAGAAAAAAAAATGGGAGATGGTAACCAGCTGGTCATATGTATGCACATCGTTGTCTTGTGATTTAGAAATAAACTTGCCTTGCAGCCGGGCTGGAGCGATCCATCTCAACAAGTGTAGGTTTTTTCACTTCATGATGTCCTTAATAAAAAAAGGATTAAGAATATATACATTTATAAACCCAATTTTAAAAAAGGGTTAAAGAAGACAGTAAATTAACTACTCTGATAATGAAATGTCTAACAAAATACGTCTCTGATTTAAGTTTACACTTCATGACCTGTTTTGTTTTTTCTTAGAATTAACACAATGCTCCCCATCATAAACATGTTAATATTGGACTAAGTTAGGCAGAGTGCATACAAAAAAATTGCATTTATAGTGATGGTTTCAGTGATTAAGGCTGGTTTACAATTGCTGTAAACCAGCCTGATCCTTTGTGGAACAAGTGATTTCCCCTCTAACCAATAATTGCCTTTTCCACCGTTGGAGGCAACAACTTCCAACAAGGATTTGAGACAATTTGTGATAACTAACAATGATTATTTTACATCACCGTGGAGAAATTTTGGCCCACTCCTCTTTGCAGAATTGTTTTTAATTGAGCCACATATAGGATGATTCTCAACCAGAGTTGCTATTTTAAGGGAAGGCCACTTTAGTTCAGTCAAATTTAATTTCAGACTTTAACTAGGCCATTCCAAAACCTTCAGCTCAGGGCTTTATAGACACCCAAAAGTGGACTTGCTGATGTCCTGTTGTGAGCGTCAGCTAAAAGTCTTGAACTGATGACTGGACATTATCCTTCAGGATTTTCTGCTAGAGAGCAGAATTCATGGTACCATCAATTATGGCACGGTGTCTGTCCTGCCTGCTGTCTCCATCCTGTCATTCACTCTTTCCATGCAGTCATTAAGGATCATTCACCATAGATGCATGACTGCCTCTCCGCCACACTGCTCTCAGCTCATCTTCTGAACCTGTTTCAAGCTTTTTATAAGGTCTCCTCAGACAGCAAGACAGGGCCAGATTCATGAAAGCTTTGAGCTAGAAGATGTTGAGCTTTTTTTTTTCTTGTCTGTGGTCATGCTTTTTGACCATAACCTTGCACCACAGATTTTGGACACTTACGACAATTTTTGAACATGAAATTAGACTATTGTTATAACTACGAGACTCGCCTAGCCCATTGACTCTGCCTGCCTGTCTCAGCCCTGACCAGTGTCTGAACCAAGCATGCATCCTAACATCTCTAACTTACTCCTGCAGAAGCTTTCCAGTCCGTTCATTACACCAAGTCTTGAAGCAGCAGTCCTAGGCTATAAGACTACCACCAACATCTTTGACTGTAAGTACAAGGTTATTTTTTTCTGAAATGCTGTATCTGAAATGCAGATGTTCATAAAATAAATTGTTTTCCCCAGAAGGCCACAGAACATTTTACAGAAAGTCTTGGGAATCCCAAGATGTTTTCTCACTGTGGTTCACCACAGTCTCAAAGCCTTACAAATGGCTTTGTAACACTTTCCAGACTGATAGATACTAACAACCAAAAATAAGGTAGATTTGTGGTTTAACAAGGAGGAAAATATTCATTTTCCACACAGGGGCCAGGTCAGTGGCTTTTTATCCTTAATAAATACAATCTTCATTTAAAAACAGCTTTTTGCATTTACTCCGGTTATCTTTGGTTTTAAATTAGTTTAATGATTGGAAAAATGGGTGGCAGATACATTTTGATGTGGGGTCAAAGTGTATCTGTCCCTGTGGTCGAGGATGGAGCAGAGAAAATGCACTTCAGCTGGTAGCACTGTTCTGCATTTGCAGCAAGAAGGTTCTGGATTTGAACCCTGATCTCCTTTCTGCATGAAGTTTGCATGTTCTCCCTGTGCATGCGTGGGTTCTCTCTGGGTTCACCAGCTTCAAAACAACAAGTTAAACGGTTACTCTAAATTACCCCTTGGTGTGCGTGTGTGTGTGTGTGTGTGTGTGTGTGTGTGTGTGTGTGTGTGTGTGTGTGTGTGTGTGTGTGTGTGTGTGTGTGTGTGGCTGTTTGCCCTGTGATGGATTGACGACCTGTCCAGGGTGTACCCCGCATTTCGCCCCATGTCTGGGCATCAGTCATCCTGTGACCCAGCACAGATGAGCGGGTATATGGACGGGTGTAGAACTGAAGACATTATTAAGGGGGACAAACACTTTTTCATTGCTCTGTAAAGTTACAAGGAATTTAATAAACTCAAACGTTGGAAGCAGACAGCCAGAATACGGCTTGTTCTGTTCTTATCATGCTGTAAAAGTTGTGTTCATTTGGAACTTGACGTCAACCTCAACCAATGAGAAGAATAAAAGGTACATCTCAATAAATTAGAATATGTGTTCCAGTGAGGTCTATTCGGCAGATTAAAAATACCTTTTAAAAATAACCTTTAAGCAGGTCTTAACAATTTAATTAAGCCCATATTTCTGTATTAAAATATTTTTTTTTCATTGGTCTGACGTAATATAATCTAATCTAAAATGTTTCCAATAGCTGTAACGTGAAAATCATCATAATGAACAGGACTAAACGTTTAAAAAACCTCAGTCTGTGTGTAATTAATCTAAATGTGTTTCACTTAGTGAATTGACTTTCTGAAATAAATGAACTTTTCAGTTCTAATTTATTGAACTTCACCTGTACCTGAGGAACATTTTATTAAGTGACCAAGTTGGAGATAGCTCTTCAGCTCAGCCATTCCAAACACCTGCACATTTCCACAACCTTCTTCTGTCATCCCTCTGCTTTTTTTTAAAAAGAGAATCTAACTCTGACCTCTCCACAAGTTTCCAATATCCTTCCTCCACCAAGATCCATTCTCCAGAGAATATCCGCCCCTGTTCCTCCTTTATAATTTCACAATGATTCACTGGTGTGGGGTCAAAATGTATCTGTCCCTGTGGCTGAGGATGGAGCAGAGACAATGCACTTCAGTGTAAGGTCTCCCCGATGTAGCACATATCATCCTCAATCTGCCACCCATCTTTATTGGCCCAAATTATTACACCTAATTAGCCATTATTACACTTTTTGATATCAATCAAATCAGGTCAGTGGTTCAGCCACGCTGGCTTCCTTCCCACTGTTTCCCCTCCCTGACTTCCTCACTTTTGCTGCACAGCTCTGCGAGGAGGAGTTCAGCAGCCAAAAACACTGCAGGAGTTCCAGCGGAGGTTAAGTGCTCTGTGAGAGCATAAATGTAATCTTATTCAAGCCTGCTATATCACAGTAAAATATACTATCAGCACTCTGGCTGCAACATTGGAGTTTTTTAGGGTTCATCATGCACACCATGTCAAGACAAACTTTTTGTTTTTATAATATCAATGTTTTGAGTTGATAACTGCCTTCATTTTGATCTCCTTTATTTTGCTTACAAGACAGCTAAGAGCAGCAATAAGTGAACATTCCAGGTATTTGTCTGTATTAAAACTGATAAATATATATATATATATATATATATATATATATATATATATATATATATATATATATATATATATATATATATATATATATATATATACCATAACTGCTAGATTATATATATATATATATATATATATATATATATATATATATATATATATATATATATATATATATATATATATATATATATATATATATATATATATATACCATACCTGCTAGATTATATAATCCTAAATCATATTTATATTTTTCCATCAATTTCTCAGAGAGGCTTGATTTCTGTTTAACCTCCTATGCCCAGAAGGTTTTAGGAGCAATCAAGGTGAAATATTTGATATAATAAGCATAACATCAAGTTAAATACCATGCTGTAGTCCCTTTATGGTGTCCTTTATTGTCAACAGTATTTGTCCATTTATCCTATTCACTGTGTTCAGGTGTTCCTATCACTTCCACGGCCACAGGTGTATCAAAGCCAACCCCAAAGACCGCTTCTACAAACATTTCTGAAAGTGTAGGTCGCTCGCTGGAGCTCAGTGAAATTTCCCCTTTCGGCCTGAAAGCCAGCACTGACCACCTGGCTTCAATCTTCACTCACATCTAGGAGCTGTGTGACGTTCTTTCTTGCTTCAATCCCTTCATCATCATCATCTCGGTCCCACCACGGTGCTAATCGACTACAGGCCTGTCACCCTGATGTATCCGGTGTTTTAAGCGTCTGACGGCGCTCACAGGACCCCCTGCAGTTTGCTTACCAGGCAAACAGGTCAGCAGATGATACAGTCGACTTAGGACTACATCCTGCACCGCCTCAGCCACATGATCCTGTTTGTGAACTTTAGCTCGACCTTCAACGCCATCAACCCCGACATCATCGACCAGAAGCTCATCCGGCTCACACTACCGGCAGCAACAGGCGAAGAAGAACCATCGGCACTGGCGTACCCCAGGGGTGTGCTCTCTCCCCACTCCTCTCTCTACGCAAATGATTGCACCTCAGCAGACCCATCTGTGAAACTCCTGATATTTGCAGATGAAACCACTGTCATTGATCTGATCCAGGTCATTGATCCAGACCATTGACAGATAGTTGAGTAGATGGTCCACTGGTGCGGTCAGAACCACCTGGTCTTCTGTGGATCGCTAGCTGCTAGGAACTATCCATTCTTGAGACCTGAGATGGTCCTCACACTACGGAAGAGGATTAGGGCCACTCAAAAAAAAAAGTTACTCAATTCTGACTTTTTTCTCAGGATTCTGAGATTAAATTCAGAATTCTGACTTTTTTCTCAGAATTCTGACTTTTTTCTCAGAATTCTGAGAAAAAAGTTAGAATTCTAAGAAAAAAGTCAGAATTTTGACTTTAATCTCAGAATCCTGAGAAAAAAGTCAGAATTCTGAGAAAAAGTCAGAATTGAGTAGATTTTTTATTTTTTTTGAGTGGCCCTAATCCTCTTCCGTATCACACATAGACACTGTTTGGAAAAAGGCCCAGCAGAGACTGTACCTCCTGCAGCAACTCAACAATGGCATCATTCAGTCCATCCCGTGTTCTTCCATCACTGTGTGGTTTGTTTGATCCGCAAAACAGGACAGGTCTAGACTACAATGAACAATTAGGTCTGCAGAGAAGATCATGGGGGCTGAACTTTCTTCCATCCAGGACTTGTACAGATCCAGGGACAGCAAAAAGGTTGCCAGCATCTCTGAAAAGCCCAGACTTCCTGCACACAAACTGTTTAGATATTTGCCCTTAGGTCGACACTACAGAATGCTGTTTCTAAAAACCAGCACCCACAGAGACAGTTTTCTCCCCCAGGCTGTCAATCTGATGAACACAACGGACACCTTACATAGTCAGCTACACTGCTGTGAAACAAAATAAGTATATTGCTACTTCACAACTCACAGCCTCTCCATTTTTTTCTCCTTCACCAAAAAACAATACTGTTTACGTATGCACACCAAATGTCTGTGAGCACTGTAACCCAAGTTAAATTCCTTGATTGTGCACCATCATGGGGAAATAAAGCTGATTCAGATTTTTTTAAGCTTTCATAGCTACAAAGGTTGGGGCAGCATCATATTTAACCCCATGGTTTAAGGATGGGATGTCACTCGGGTTCATGCTGTATGTTTGTGGACTTAAAATACTGAAGTTGAATGAGACATTTCTGTCAGTGTTCCCAGAACACTGACAGAAATGTCTGTGACACATATTAGTTTTTCTTTTTCAGTGGTGCTGAGATTATTACAGTAATATCCTGGATTCCTCATAGAGTTGCATCAAACATGTTCATAAAAACACACTGCAAAGTATCTCTGTCTGAAAGCCACAAACCTGTCCTAAGCCGTCCAGTGCCAGCGTTTGCTGTTTCCAGAGAGTAAACAGACCAATTTGAAAACCTTCTCTTGGGAGTTCAATTTTTGTTTTGTTTTTTCACTTGTAAGTCACAGTTTATAAAACAAGGTGAATGCAATAAAATCTGTTTTTAGCAGTGTAAAGCAAAAACATGTTGAGTTTAACTGAATACCAGGCATGAAACTGGAGCAACTGAGAGAATACCTGAAATTGTGTGTATATAAAAAAAACTGTGGCGTCAGTAAAAAGGATGAAATTACAGCCTCTATAAGGGAAGACATGCATCATTCATAATGTATTTGAACACTGTAGAAAGTGGCTTTTTACATCATCAAAAACATTTTCATCTAATAACAAGAAGCTAATTCCTCTGTGTAGCTTTTAACATTTGGCAGCAGCTGAGTCGACTGATTTCTATGTATCTGTTCAAAGTATTTTTTAGTTTTTTTTTTAAAAGGGCTTAAGAGTTTGAAGCTGTTTTTGATAAGAATTCTTATCAAATTTTTTTTTATTTATTTGCAGATGTGAAAGTATTTAAGAAAAGAGCATTGCTCTTCACTCCTTTGACATTGTAGTTGGTAACATTGTGTTCTCTGGCCTCAAGACCTCAGATGATCCTGGAGAACAGAAAGCTGAGAAGGTGACAGCATTTCAACAGACTGTTTCTATCTCTTCTCTAAATGCTAAAAAAGGTCAAAAGAGATTCTCCAGAGCCAAAAGCCAAAGGGGAGGGGGGTTCCTGCAAAATGAACAGGGCTTAAAGGATGACGTCTTACTGCAGTTGTAGGTGAGAGTTTTGCTTTTATGATGACTATTACACACATTCAATTCAATTCAGTTTTATTTATATAGCGCCAATTCATGAAACATGTCATCTCAAGGCACTTTCCAAAGTCAAATTCAATCAGATTATACAGATTGGGTCAGATTAAAGCTCGGTTTCACAAAGACTGACAAACGTCAATCATTTTAAAAGCACTGGCTGCTTCACTCTTGACTTTTATTTGTCACATTTATGACATTTTGCACTGGAACGTTTACACATCCTGATTCTGACAGGTGTAGACAGTTTATCAGTTATTTGGCCAGTTTAAATTGTTAACGGTATTAAGGACCCTTTTTTTTAAATGTCATTAGAAATATTCAGCAGCAATGTGATAATTACAGAGAAATAGTGCTATTTGAAAATCTGGTTGTCTGATGATCATCTTATTCAGAAGAATATTTGGTTTTTGAAAATATATTGAAAATCATTTCCAAATAAAGTTGTTTCAAAAACTAAAAGTTAACTGGGGGATCATTGTATTAGAAAATATAACCTACCCCCTTCTATTAAATAAATATTTCACCCGTTCATTAATAAATTATTTCCCTTAAAGAGGCTCTAAATAAGTGGGTTTTTTTTTTTACATAGCTTCCTAATTTAGAAGATTAGATATACGGTAAATTTAGTCGGCTAAAACTTAAATGTCTACAGAAGACTAAAATGCCGCTAAAATAAAATTACATCTTAGTTAAAAGGCTAAATCTGAAACTACCTCAATCTGAATGGAATAGAACGGAAATATCCTCTATTGTCCAACAACAATGAAAAATCTGTGCGAAAAAAAACAAGGGTGTAATCACTTATTCAGTGATGGTCATAAGCTTTCATAATTAACCCTGAATCCTCCATTCTATTTCTGAACCCTTGTCATATATAAGGCAGTTAATGAGCGACGGGTTCATGGGCTGCTCATCACACAGAGATCCAGGATGACTGCACATATTTATTCATACTGTCAATTGTCACTTTATCCCTAAAACCCATGTTTTGGGGCCGTTTAAAGAAAACACAGAGAATATGAAAATGAATGGATATAGGTAGTTGCAATCTCAGCTACACTTCCTAAATTAACATTAGCCATGATACAATAACGTACAGTAAATTAGTTTCAAAAATATCCCATATTCTTATTTAGCAAATTTAAGATTAAAACAATTTAGAAAAAGCATAAGGTTATTGTTCTAATAATGTAGAGCTTAACTCCTGGCTGTAGTGTACTGTTCTCTCGTTAGCGTTAATTGCAGCTTTGATAGCAGTTAAAGGCAAGGTCTTCCTCTGACTCCTAATCATTTATCTCTCCATTAGAGAGAGCACTCCAAGTTTTTATTAGCGTAATAAAGTTGATCTCCAACGACACAAAAAGCCTCCTGACCCAATGATGCTCCAAGGTCTCGGACCGAATGTGTTCCTCATCTTCATAATCCTCATATGTCTTACACACACACACACACACACACACACACACACACACACACACACACACACACACACACACACACACACACACACACACACGAGATGTATCTTAAGCCTAATTAAAATAATTCTATGGTATTGTTTCCATTAGTTTCATTGTTAGTGACGCACAACTCTCATGTTTGTTTCCAGATTTGTGCTGATGCAACTTATTTTACTGCATACAGAAACACATACAGCATTCAGACTGACCTAGCACTCCTAATGCCACTTTTTACTTTTGTTTTAGATATATTTATATTCCCACAGATATGGCTTTTTGTATACGGTACCAAAACAAAACGGAAATTCAGCCACTCCGTCTCTGCCCTCTTGTGGAGGAAGCAAGTCATTGCAGAAGGAGGCTCCACTTGTAGTTTAAGACTATGCTTGTTAGTGGACATAAATATTGCTTTGACATGAATTTAAACCTCTCATATAGATGTATATGTTATCTTTAGGTTTTCAGGATGGTATGAAAACCCAAAATGTATATGGTCTAATTTAATGTGTTTATTTCATTGTTATTTTTGATAAGTTCAATCAATGATGGCATAAACACCAAAAACTATTAACAAAGGGCAGGCATAGAAAATGTCTGGACTGAATTTAATCTTAGATGAATCCTCTCATTCCTTTGAGGCTGTGAGGTGGATTTTGTCACTAAACACGAATTGAAAGTTGCCACTGTACGTTTGTAAAGCTACTTTAGGCCAAACATAAATGTATGTTTAAAATGTATATCTGAATTAAAGAGTTTCTATAGCTTTAGGCCTAATAGATTTATATGTTTCAGCGTGTTTGAGTAAGCACTTGCTTTGTGAATAATGAACCTTGTTTCCCACTTTCATGTTTGACCTACATGGGAAGATATATCAGCTCAAAGCTGTGTACTGGCTTCAGGTCAGCAGTGTGTCTGATCACCAGCTGTTTAAAGGTTACCGGCTCTTTCAGGCAGTGGCTATTGCCAGTTGGCCCGAGGCGCCCAGGTCTTTGAATTGACTTTGATCCAGAGGTCAGGTCTCTGAAAAACACATGATATCTGTATGTCATCATAACAGCAGCACACGACGATTACTTCTCTGCCTGAAGGGGATAGTTTATCCCCAACTGAATGAAACTCTCCTTAAGCATTCAATATGGGGTCAGATTTCTTAGCTTTAGTCACCTAATTAGAGTGAAAAAATACAGTCTTCATGTGTGCTTTAATCTCAGTGTTATTACAGACGTTCTGTAATAACGTTTTGTTAGGGAACAAAATGCATCAGACAGATCAGCGATGAAGTGGCTATTAACTTCTTGCCAACACATGGCCATCCACCTTGACAAGCCAGAACAGGGGAACTTTAGAAAACCAACCATGATGAGGCTAACTCCTGAGGAGCTGCAGAGATCAGCAGCTGAGGTGGGAAAACCTGTCATCAGGGCAGCTATTAGCCATACACTGCACCAGCCTTGCCTCGTCAAAGATGATCTGTTCAAAGCTGCAAGACATAAAGGGAACACAGCGGGAGAAGAAGCTGATCTGGTCAGATAGACCAAAACTGACGCATAGAACAAATCTTGCACATCACACATAAGAAAACATTCCTGTAGTGAGCGTCAGGTGGCTGTATCATGCTGTGGAGATCCTTTTTTTCTTTTTTTACAGGTGCATTTACCTAATCTTAACTGTGTTGTTTATAAGTAAGATGAAAGAGGAATCTATGAAATGAACTTTGAATTGTTATATACAGTATTACTATGCTGTATATTTCTTCTTCTTTTTTTCACATGTCCTGTCTGGCAGATTTTACTTTTACAAGTGGAGCCTTACTGCTTTTGGCATAGTGCTCCGATTGATTTATATATGCAAAAAGCTTTATTAGATTTTATCCTGGGACTATTTCATGTTCAATGGACACAAAAACAGAAAGATAGCAGAAAAAACAGGGGGAAAAGATGAAAAACTAGAGGAGAGGAAAAGGAGAGAGCAAGATAACATCCTCAGTCTGCTTTTACACCTGCACAAGGAGATATAAATAGAGCAGCAAAACAAACCAATAAAGTATTCACGTACAAACACCCAATGCCTTGATACTATCACTGAAAAATACACAGTATTATTTAACACGGAATGTATAAACTGACAGCTAAAGCTAGGGATGGGGTTTTTCTTTATAGAGGTTAGTCTGTAAGCACCTGAATCCAAGCACCTGTAGGTGTTTGCGAGAGTGCTGTTTATTTCTGTATACAAATTGGATCTGATTGTGTTGCAATGACATTTGTTGTGAAATTGGGCTCTATTAAAAAACTGAATTGAATTTAACTGAATTGAAGATTAACTGAGCTGGATAATGCATCAAGCTTACCTGCTGTTGAATTTTTAAGTCTGGTCTGTCTGATCCAAGTTCCTTTAATCTTTTTCCCCTCCCTTTAAACCATTTCCCTCCAGCAAAAGCTTTGTGATATTATTGTGTTGTAAATAAATGACAATGATGAACATACATTCTCATTTGTCTAGCACCCCGCAGTATTTAAAAGTTAAAATTAGGAGGCCTACTCCAAAATGTAACACCAAATAAACCCATAATGGGACGGTAATGCTGAAAAATCAAAGGTTAGACACATGCTATGAAAGAGGAGATGTGATCATTCCTTTTTTAATTTATGTTTACTGCCTAAACTTTTAGCTTACACTTTTTTTTTCCTGGAACATTGATGGAGGCGGTCCCATAGCACCGTCTACGGACAAGATTTGCATTTAGTTTCCTTCTAGATAAATGCTACATGTATGATATAATTTCCTCAATAACACTCAGCGTATGACAGAAAAGTGCTTTATAAATAAACTGGCCTTACCCTGCCTTAGCGGCTTTCATTGTTTTTAGTGTATGTTAAAATTTGTGGATATATAGGTTTATTTATTTTTATCTTTTATATGTTGAAACATCTCCAGTTTTTAGTCCCCTGAAGCACTTTGTGGTGTAAAGCACTAAAAATGGGTTTAATACTATTATAACGTCAAATTCATGCGCAACATTAATTAAATAACTATATTGCACTTTTGGAGTGTTTCTTATAATACTTTGTGACTCATTTTCATTCCCCAAAGCGCATTGAAGCATTGATCTGAAAGGAAATCTAATTCAGATAAGCCGACATCACAGCAACATGCACCTCAGTGCACCTGATCTGATGTGACACCCACCCAGATTCACACACAGTCAGACCCTTTCAGGCATATTGGGGGATGCATGCCTGTACAAAATTTTCCGATGCATGCGGGGGCTGGTGGACCAGTGACGCACTAACCCACACTACCCTTTAAAACCACTCACATTCGTCACACGCCTGCAGACCCCTGCTCAGCGAAGAGCACATCTCAACATCGCAGGTGGGAGAATAAAGTTTCGTCGTGTATTTTCGGAAAAACCTAATGAACAAAGAGTTCTGGATTTTGCCAAAATAAAAAGGTTCACGTTTATTTTAAAGAGAGTTTTTGCGATTTGAGTGCAGAATCTACAATCAACTATGTGGTTCCTCGGGAAGATCAGGGAGAGTATGGAGAGCGCTCCTCTGGAGCTGGGTCGTCACATTGGAAAGAGGGGCGAGGATGCCCTTTTCTACTCAAAGACCAGCCTCTCTCAGAATCTGCACACGAACATCATCACTCCAGATAACATCCCTGAGTTCTGCCTGCCTCCGCGGCTTTGCAAGAGACATCTGACGCCAGAAGTCGAGATGACAGCCCTGCACCTGGACAGCCGCACGGCGACACCAATGACACCAAAGAACAGCACTTGTTCAAATACCGCCCAAGCAAAAACGAAGCTGATGAAGGAAAAGAGTGAAGAGCCATCAGGGCCTGAGAGGGCGCCGAGAAAACCTTTGCCGTTCTCTGCAGAGTGCTACGGTCTGGCTGGGATGTACGAGAGCCCCAACACTCGAAGGAAGGAGTCTTTGTTCCACTCAAAACGGCCCGTGTACACGTTCGAAAGGCGCACCCCCGCCACGACGCCCCGACAGGCGAAGGAGGCAACCCCGCTAAAGAAAACCTTTTCAGGGTTTCTCCCATTGTTTGCGTCCAGAAGCACAGAAGCCGAAACCCCTTCCAGCGCCAAACCATCCAGAAATGTAAAATCCAGAAGCCACTGTCTTAAAGAAACGGTCTCCTGCCCTTCGTTGATTGATAGCATGGACAAAAGCATGAGGTCAACGAATAATTTAGGTCTTAGTTTACCAGCTTCCTCCTGCAGCTGGTCAACCTCTGAGAAACAGCCAACCCACCCTGTCCCCACCTCTCCTCCATCCACTGGACTTCCTCCACTGCCAGGAGAGACTTCAGCACGAACACGTCCTTCCTCTGCAGGGCAGAGGCCGAGTCCGCCTCTCCGCTGAGCACACCACGTTCTCCAACGACGCTCCCTCGGTCTTTTCCACTATCAGAGTGCGCGTGGTGTCCGTGGAGGGCTTGCTGGACCAAACGGAACGGCAAACCCTGAACTGTGCCGTGAATCTGTGCTTGACCCCGGGGAAGCTGCAGCAGCAGGAGAGCGCCACCATCAGGAACTGCCGTTTCCCCGTGTTCAATGAAGATTTCTACTTCACAGAACTGAGCCGCGAGGATCTGCTGGAGCTGCGGCTCCGGTTGAAGGTGCTGGATAAAGCCACGGCGGGGGCACTGAGGAGGGGAACGGTGATCAGGATTCTCTGTAAACCACTATCCCAGCTGTTATCCTCTGACGAACGAGTGTAGGAGCAGATCTGGATGTTATGTGTTTAGTAAAGACAGGATGTCTTTAAAAGATTTGTCTGTAATGCCACGGTCGTTGCATTTTGTTAGTACTTTGATCATGTTTAGTCATTTTTGCTCAAAGGGCAGCATAAGTCAAAGGTATACAACTGAGATGTCTTCGGGGACACAACTCTAAAATGAAGGATGCCTAGACTTTATAACGACGTAGCAGACTTAAAAAATAGAACCGGTTCTAGACCGTATTTACCTGGGGTCCAGGTTGGGGCCTATTTTTTTTTTTTTAAGGGGGCACTAAAAAAACAGAAATAAACCAGGAAAAACTGGACGAAATTGAATAGTTTAATATATTAAGAGAGCCAAAGAGCTACTTGTGTCTCTGGAACCGCAGGGTTGCAGACCCCTGAAAACTGTGATCCTATCTTAATACGGCTGAAGCTAAAAGTGAAGCACATTCATTTTAAAATTATTCTTAAAAGAAAAAATGTAAACGTAAAAAATGAAATGGGTCCAAGGGACCGACCAGTTACGATTTCTGTTCCAGCACATATCATCATAAGAAATAGATTCTGTTTTATGTCTTCAGGGGCCCTTGCCATTTCTAAAGGGGCACTGGCCCCTGTTGGCCCCTGTCTAGAACCGCCCATGCTGATGCGGCAAGCAGGATGTTTTCTGTGTTTTAGGTACGAAAACAACAAACATGCTCCTCAACTGCATATTTGTTTTGCTATTGTGATGTTGTGCTATTCCATTTCCTCCTTTCTTTAATAAATGTACATAACTTAGTAATTCAATGTTTTGCAGAGCTTTTGATGAAGCAAAACTGTCACCATGGTTCATCAGAGGTTCACTTAGTGTTTTTAAGTTTAACCTACTTATTACTTTTGCCGACAGGTTTTGGCACGTTTTCTTGTTTTGCGCTCTGAATTGTAGAAAACACATCATTAACACTGAATACCTACACTGAATTGAAGATGTATTGGAGAAAGAGGCACAAAGCACTGAATCACTGCACAGTTAAAAAAAAAATCCAGATGGCTTATGTAGAAAGTTGTAGATAAGAAGGCTTTAATTTGTGTCACTAAAGCCTGACTTTTCATTGCAGCATCAATATGAAACATGTTGCTGTTCCTTTTCTTCCACATTTTTAAAACAAAATGCAAACTTAAATGTTCTGTCAAAAATGTACAACGCCAAATCTGTTGAAACCAAAATCCTGCTGAGAAAGATCCAGATCCATGTTAGATTCTGTTCAAGTTCTGATCAAATGTCTAAAATTGTGGTGGATATTTGCTGATCGGTTTTAAAACAGAACACAATCAATGAATGTGAGACATTACTCGCATCATGATCTAAATACAGAAATGAACACCTTCATAAGAAGGTTAAGGATGGAATTAAGAGGAACCTTTTTTTTAATCTCAGAATGAAAAGAGGAAGTTTAGATAAAAAGCTATTTATTCCGAAGTTCATGAAAAAAAAAAACAATTACCCGATTGGCGTGGTCACAGAAAATGTATTTGTGTAACTTTTGTTTTTGTCAATAAAGATAGTAATTTCCAATTATTGTGTTTTTTCACAATTCATAAAATTCTCTGTTATCATTTACTCGCTGTAGGAAGTGATAAAGTTCAGGCTTTGTGCGAGTAGGGCAAGCTGTTTTACACTTTAATAGCTAGCCTTTTGCAGATCGTAGTTCTGCAATACACAGAACAGTGTGTACCACAAAGCGTCTCTAACATGTCAATGTGCATGAAATGTGTGTCAAGCAATTATCCTATCTCTATTATCTAGCAGGTCTCTGTGTCACAACACCTATGATGGCTCCCCCCCTGTGCTTTCTGTGTTAAATTCACAAAACGTCCTTTGTCATTCACCAATCTTGTTGCGACAACAATCAACAACATATGATCATAATGTTGCCTCGTTGTTCTTGTACCTTTGGCTTGTCCCATTACCATGGATCATATGTGCCACAGGTAGCCTATGTATAAGCTCCAACTGAAAGGGTTTTCTGAAAGAGATACAGATTCAGCCAATGGGAAAGAATATGGACCCATGTACTACTTGTGTTGCACATTGACTTGTCACATTGTCTAGCCCTCCCTTAAAAAAACATTGTTTATTTTATTGTACTATGAGTATACTTATTTCATACTTAAAATCAGTCTGTGTACTTGAAGTTTTACTTGTTATAAACTATATTTCATATTCTTAACTGTAAAAGCATATTCGACTTATACGGCAAAGTATAAACAGAAGTCTAACACTAAGTACTTTAACACGAAAACTTAAGCTTATACTTATACTTCAGTATACTTAATAAAATTTACTTTAATTATACTACTTTTTGCTAAGGACTGCTTAACCAACGAACTGACTAATTAAATAATTTTCAGAAACAATAGCTGAACAAATTAACAACCTGTACAAATAGAATTACACAGACATAGAAATCATAACATGACATTTTTGGTTAGATAGATAGATAGATTTTTATTACAGACTCAGAGTCCAGATTACATACAAATTAGAATACAAAGACAATATAAGAATAAAAAGTACAAAAAATAAACTATACAAACACATGACTTCTAGCCTTACAAGAGGCAATCATACCAATGTCTCCAGAGTACAGAAGAGTACTTTATTGCACTATATTTAACATTTGCCAACAGTAGTATGATTTTATTATTAGACTCATTCAAGCGACAAATAAATCTATACATAAGTTTTCTCAAGACAGCCATCAAAGTGCTGACTCGGGCAGATACAAACAGTTCACTGGCACTGGGCCATCTGGGTTTATTTAACAAAAGTCTAAGTGCATCATTGTAAGCCACCTTCAATTTTTGAAGACGGATGTTGCTTCATTTATCTTTTATTTTAATTCTGGCAGGTAAAGGATCCATAATGAGCAAAATTAAGGGCGTTTGAAAATATTTCACAACGACCTGCCATACCTTGGTCACGCTCGGCTGCAATAGCGTGACGTAACCACGTCCCTGCTCTCCCCCGCCCCTCCGCACGTCTTACTAATTGACGTTGAGACAGCTCCAAGAGAAGAAGCCAACTGGATGTAAACATGGTGAAACACAGATGAGAACAGCGTCAACATGGTGTTTGAGAGCGTGGTCGTTGACGTCCTCAACCGGTTCCTAGGGGACTACGTTGTGAACCTCGACAGCTCGCAGCTGAAGCTCGGCATATGGGGAGGTAACCCAACTTGTGTTCGTCTTCCAGCAGACACCCAGCTAAGCTAGCAGGCTAGGTGCTAGCGACGTTAGCCTCCAGTCCTGTCTGCAGGGAGCCTCTCCCAGCTGTCAGTGTCACTTTCTGTTTGTCAGCTTGACGTTTAGTGTGTTACGGGTCGCTGCGTGTTTTAGATGAAAGAAGATGTACCTTTATGTTTTTTTTCCTCCAGACATTCTCTCATGTTAGTGCATTTATTAAAAAAAAATTAAAACAACAACCTTATTTTGATCTTTTGAAGTTACTGGGAATGGATGAGTTCATGGTCCCGCCCTTCTTTGTAGTGAGATTAAGATTCGTCTCAGGTTCGTTCCGAGAACTTTGACTCAGTTACCAAGAACCTGTAACACATAGGATTACAGTAGGTGTGTTTGAAATCATACATTGTTGGCTGCTGCTGACATGATCAGATGCAGAAATAGTTTTTGGTGTTCTAAATATTTTTTTACTGTCCAAGTAGACAAAGCCTGCATCTTCATTCCCCCTCTGTGTTCATCTTATGTAGTATTTCATGTAGTGATGAAACCAGATATACATATAAGCTGTGAAACAAGCTTTTATTTTCATTGGCTCTAAATCAGACTAAACTTCTCCTGTTTAGGTCTGATAAAATGCAGTTAAAGAATTATTTATATTTGCTAGATATGAGAATGACCTTTTTTTTTAATATTTTTTTTTAATTTCTTCAAAATCAGATGTTTACATCCACCAAAATCACTACTAAGCCTTTAACCCAGTGGCCTTAAGCTCTAATAATCCGGACTGGTGTCCTGCAGCTTTTAGACGCGTCTCTGCTTCAACACATGAGAGTTAAATATTAGCCCATTAGCAGAGCTCTAGTGAGGCAGTTTGGCCGTCTGATTCAGGCGTGTAGGGCGAGGGACGCATCCTCAAGTTGCAGGGTTTGTGTTCGACACCAGGGCTTTAATGCATTTGATAAAGCCCAGATAATGATGGCCATACTTTGTAAGCTTCTGATTGGTTAGAGCTAGGGCTGCAGCTAACGATTCTTTTAATAATTGATTAATTGGTCAATTATAAAGATTAATCGATGAATTGGACCGTGACGTTTCTTTTTTCTAAAATAGAACATTTGGACTGAAAGAGCTAATACGTGCACAAAAAGAAATAGTTGCTACTTAGGTGTTCTGTTACAATAATATTAGGTAATCAATCATTTTGCTTCTAATAAAGAAGTTTGTTTACTAGATTGTAAGTCAATCATTTAATAGTCAGTGTTGTCTATATTAACGGTGATTTTAAAATAACAATAGTGAAGCTGTAAAACTGGGGTGTAAAATGCAGTTAGGTTGAACCTCGCCCTTGAACTAGTGCATCTAGGGAAATAACTGGGCATAACAATGCAACCAGTCCAAAAACGCCACTTCTGACAATCAAATAAACCTCCAGCCCATTTCATACCATTTCAGCACAAGTTGCATTTTATATAAATACTATATGCTGCTTTCTTTCTTGTACTTTTTTTTTCCAATGATGTTTATTCTATAAGTTTTCAAATTTTTCTTTGAAAAGTCAGACAGAGTGTTAGATATTTAATACCTTTTATTTCTTCTGAGGGTTTTACATTTTTTAGGTTGTCCTTTAGGGATGTTTACGCCTTGTTTATCTGTTAGTGTTTTTATTCTGGTCTGCCTCTTATCAGAGTCAGAGTGTCTGACCAAAATGTCATTCTAGTTACATAACAGCAATAAAGACTTTTGATTCTTGAAAAGTTAGTTTAGAGCCCTGCTCCTCTCTCTCATTCTGTACCGTCACTCAGCCAACAAATTAAAACTTAAAATCAACAAATCATTACCACCAAAATGAAATTGTATGCTGATTGAGAGGGCTGCTTTATGACCCATAATCCGACCAGCGTCCATCTAAACACTTTCTCCGACTAACTCATGAACTTACTGCGCACGCACGTGGAGGCCGGGGCCGCAGCACTTCATCATTTTGGAATGATCATAATTTTTTTCCCATTCTTTTAACAGCAACAGCATGAGTTGCTGAGCCTGTGGCATAATTATGGAAAGCAAAGTCTCAACCATCTCTGAACCTGGTACTGGTCCATTCTGTGCTCTCAGAACAGTCAGAACCAACACACCTGCATGTTGTTATTTTCCGCATGAAGAAGCGCAAAACTTCTGCAGTTGTTTGATGGAAATTCAACAACTCTTCTAATGTCCGAGAGTTTCTACATAGAATAAAGCTTGAAGCAAGTAAACACACGTCATGGTCTGATTATCTGATTTTGAGAACCATACGTACTGCATTCGGAATGCTCTTTTTCCTTTTTAATCCAAACACGTTTCAATCCGATCAGGGAATGTTGCGCCATGTGAACAAGCTCCTGTCATTAACCAGCTAACAAGATAACAGCCACATTAGACGAGCTACCAGACCGACGTCATGGCGGCACCCCTAAGCACGACTTCAGCCACGCAGGACTCTGCTCACGGCCCGCGAGGCAAGCGCTGTCAGCGGAACAAACGTCAGATACAGTAACGACTTACCCTGCCGTTTAACTCTCTTCACCCTCATCAATGACTCCATGTTATTTCAGGTCCTGCATCACTGTGGAGCTCTCGTGCCATGTCAAATCTCACACGTCACTTATTCTTTGGTTTTGTGAAGACATTTGAGGACTTAGTTCGAGACGCTTTCTCTGTGTCGTCATTTGTAGAATTTAGATTAGATTAGATTCAACTTTATTGTCATTACACAGGTACAGGTACAAGGCAACGAAATGCAGTTTAGGTCTAACCAGAAGTGCAATAGCAGCAAGTGCAGGATAAACAATGGTTCCATATGTACAGGACATGGATATGTACTGAATAAATATAGAGATATATACCATTATAGACAGAATTTTACTGATTGATTAGTCCTATGAGTATAATATATAGATATCTAGTATTGTGAACTAAATTTACAGCTGGATATGCGCCGAATATAATATATCGGTGGATATTACAGGTGGAGTTTTACAGATATGTACAATAGCATAATATACAGATGATTATTATAACAGAGTTCACATGTACTATGAATACATGTACAGGTGGATATTACTGTAGGCAGAATTGTGAGCATGATGTACAGGTAGCTATTACTATAAAATGAATAGAGTTTGGACAGAAGCTATTTAAATTAAAGTGAAAAAAAAAGCAAATGTAAGTTACCAAGAAGACATCAGAGGCACACAAAGTAAATGAGGTGAATAAGTTATTGAAACTGTGTGTGAATCAATTTCAGGGAATTATTTTAGTGGAACAGTTTCAGAGACACAAAAGAAAACTTTTTAAAACTATAATTACTTCATATTTATTAACCGCTTTTTAATCCAGGGCGGGATCACCTTTGCATGCATGATTCAGGTGGAAACGTGTTAAGAGCAGCAGCTGTTGTGTGCCTGTGAGACGACGCTGAGGGAAGTAGGGACGGCTCATAAATGTGTAGAACAAGCCCAGAACAAATGCAAACAATGTCGTGAAGAAGCTGATAAGAGTGTTTCATTATCCACAATGAAACCCGTCTTGCATCAATATGTTCTGAAATCCTACTCAACAAGGAAGAAGCTGTCGCCGATACTCTAAAATCAACGTAAAACGTTGGAGTATAGGTTTCAAATGCAGTGACACAGACATGGAGAGGTGTCTTTTGTGTCTGATGAAAGTAAAATTGAAATGTTTGGCTGTGACAACCAAAGCATCCATCCCAACCCTGACACACAGGGTTGCGGGTGTCTTGCAGCACGAGGAACTGGTGCAAGTCCCAAAACAGGTGGCATCGAGAGGAAAGACATTACGAGGAAATATTTCCAGCAGCATCTCCAGACATCAGCCAGGAAGTTAAACCGTGGTTGCAAAGTGACAATGACCCAAAGCGTACTACCACGTTAGTTACTAAGTGGCTTAAGATCAGCAAATCCAATGCTTTACAGTAGGGCTGAACAATTAATCGCATTTTCAATATAATCGTGATTTTAAAAAAATGCAATTTCCAAATCGCAGAGGTCTGCAATTTTTGGCTATGTAACAATTAGGGAGTTAGACACGTCCATTAGGTGTCGCTAAAATGTTTAACATGGTAGGGAAGACAGTTGCAGCAGTGAGATCATCTAATTGTATTACTTGTTTTAGAGTTTATATAATCATACATAGCAATAAGTACAGGTCAATCAGTTTAATACATAGACTTGCTTGTTGGTTGGACTTTATGTTCAACAAGGATTGATGTCCAATTAAATTAAAAGCTGTTCTCTTGAATAATATTCTGATCAATAGATAGATAGACATATTTAAAATAGTCCTTGTTTACAAACATCTTTATTTAGAGGCCATTTTTGTTGCTTGTGGTTAATGTGGAGAAAAGTCAAAATTGCAATTTTGATTGAAATATATCGTAGGCAGAACGCAATCATTACTGCACCGAGTTTAGATGCTGTGGGTCTTTTAACAACTAATCCACACGGCGAGGAAACAAATTGATTTGTTGTTTGTATATATTTTAAAACACATGATAAATTAAACTGGACAAAAAAATCGCATTAAATTGCAATATTAAGAAAAAAAATCGCAATTAGATTATTTTCCAAAATCGTTCAGCCCTACTTTACAGAGGCCAATCACAAAGCCCTGATGTTAGTTCCATAGAAAATTTGTTGGCTGAGCTGAAAAGGTGTTTGAGGAAAAGACGGCATAATAACCTAATTTAGTTACATTAGTTTTGTCAGAAGGAAGTGGTCAAAACTCCAGCAACCTACTGGGAAAAGCTTATTGAAGGGAATCCAAAACGTTTGACGTCATACAGTTTTAAGCAGATATTTTACCACTTACTAAAGAAATGTGCACAATCTTCTAAATTTGAAGAAAGTAAAAAAAAAAATAGCCTGTTAATCTGGCATTTAACAAATAGACTGACTAGTAATAGAAGACGAGAAGTTCAGACTAGTTTAATGTCTGATGTCTGGTTTGAAAAATAAAAGTTTGTGTATGTTTATATACTGGATGTAAATATGTTTTCAGCAGTATGTGTTTTACAATGAATTGGGTTTCAGAGTTCAGTGTGTTGGACTAGAGCAGTAAACTGATTAAAGTCTCAACTGTGTATTAATCCCTTTACGTGAGTCTTATATCAAAACAGCCATTTGTTGTGTTTGCATGTAAAATATCGCTCTCATTGTAGGTGATGCTGTTCTGAAAAATCTTGACATAAAGGAAAATGCCTTGGTGAGTTGCAGCTAAGTTAATAAAACCTGCCCTGTGTTACGCTCCGACACGGACCATATCCTTGTGTATAATGCATGTTTCTGTTTCTGTATTGCAGAGTCAGCTTGATCTCCCTTTTAAAGTGAGAGCTGGTCACATAGGTACATTTGCTAGCCTTGTGAAGTACTGTTTAAAATCTTTCTTTTTAATTGTTTAGATGAATATTTTCTCATTGGTTTATTTTATTTGTCAATAGGACGTCTGGAGTTAAAGATTCCATGGACGGACATCTACAACCAGTCAGTGGAAGCCACGTTAGATGGTGTCTATCTGCTTATTGTCCCCACAGCAAGTAAGATCACCATCTAACACCCAGTCAGACGGACCATAACTTTTCTCATTTTGATCCACAATTATTATTATTCTTGTAACATATTTTCAATATAATTTTTTTTTTCAAAATGCTTTACTCAGAGAGAAAAAAAGACACATAAAAACAAATGGTAAATAGAAGTGCAGTCAGCTAACGGCAACAGTAAATAGTTGATTTACAGACAAAATCATTGAAGACAAAAGCAGAAAAATTTTAATTTTTTTTTTTAATGTTCATTTAAAAATAAAGTCTAATTATATGAAAATAAGTTAGTTTTAATCGTGTCGGGTGTGGCCAGGATGCATGAAGATGTTTTAAAAAAAAAAACCCTAGTAATAAAATATTCAAATCAGATCAAGCAACAGGAAGCCAGCAGAAAGGTTTAAGTGTTGGTCTAATGTTCTCTCTCGCTGTGCATGTTGACGTTCAGGCAGCAGTATTCTGACCTCTATGGAGGTTTGAGTTTATTCTGCTGAGCATCAAGGACAGAATTGCAAGGGTCCACACTAAATGACACAAACTTTTTTTTTTTCCTTTATTTTCTTGTTAACCACTTTAAGTTACTTAATGACTGGTGCTGTAGAAATAAACTTGCCTTTTACAAAATATGCAGCAAACCTCAGTGATGCTGTACATGTGACAATATGCTACAGTGCCACGCATTACTGATGTGGCAATTAAAAGTAAGGACACTTTAAAAGTGATTCTGAGGTTTCTGACCTTTTTTTTTATCCTTTTAGGAAAGAGATTTAATTTGAACTTCTTGTTCATTTCATTTCCAGCATCAATCATCTCAGTTATGTCTTTGTTTAACCGTAAGCGAGGTTATGTCAACAAGGCTGCTAAGCAAAAAGCAAAAAACAGATCCTGGAACTTTGGGGGTTAGAGATGAATATAATTGTACATAATCTGCTTCCTGATGAAAGTTTTGTATCAAGCCCTGGGGGGACTCCACAGGAGATATGGAAGTGCTCTGATAAAGGTTCATGAAGTGCAACACAAAGCACAGGGGACATTGTACTACTGTGCCAGAAATGTAAAACTCTCCATCTAACCTGTCCTGTAGGATCTCCTAATGAGTCATGTCACAAGCAGCACTTTGCCCTAGCAGCATTACAGCATTGAGTTTAACACAATTTCAAGTTATTCTTCATTCATCAAACCTTTTAAGGAGTCCTTCGGGGCCCAAACATGTTTTGTTAAGCGACTGTTTAAATGCTTATGCTCAACCTTCTCAATTTACTAAGCAATGCGGTTTGAGATACTCGGCTCATCGTTTGTCTAGATTGATTTTTCTCTTTTTAGAAGCAGCTTTAAAAGGGAGGCTTCTAGCAAATCAGGAAAGATTCATTGCTGTAATGAGAGACTGATAATATTCAAACCATCTGAAAATAGAGATAAAATCAACAATACTTTATCTGGACTGCTCATAGTTTGTTAATATGGCCAACATTCAAAATATGTATGTTTTAGTATCAGGCTTTGAACTATTGAATAGTATTTAAAATATATATAGATTTTTCTCCATTTCAGTCTGATACATAGTCACACTACAAGCACAGTGCCTACTTGTGGTGAAACAGGCCTCTCACCAATTTATCCTTTTTAACACTGTTGTAGTGACATATAAGATACCGTTTGTTTCCATTTGATATATATATATATATATAATGTGTCAATTTGATTCCAGGCATAAAGTACGACGCAGAGAAGGAGGAGAAGCAGCTACAGGAGGCTCGTCAGAGGGAGCTCAAGCGAATAGAGGAGACAAAGCTCAAGGCTGCAGAGCAAGGTCAGACTCCAGCTCTGATTCTTAAAGAGAAAGAGATGTGTAACAATTATAAAGAATTTAAAGACCCACCAAATATAGTAATAGTGTGTGACAAAGATGGATGTTTTTTGCCTATTTGCTCCTCATTGAGTGATATAAATGATCTGCTAATGCAGCTGGTTGATTAGTCAGGCGTACTTGATTGGAGTCGGAGTGCGTTTCCAGGCAATGGTTATTTGTGGTTTTTGTGACTGGAAATACTTCTGAACAGAACAGACACATTTGTCTTTAATATTAGTGAGGGAAAACTTGTAACACTTTTCTCTCAGGCAGCTTCATGGCAGTGCACAGTGGCTGGTGGGACGTGTGCAACGTTGAAAGTTAACTTTCACTGGTTTCTCGCCAGGTTTCTGATGTGCAGTTGGGAAAATTCTGAGATTTGATTGAGTTATTTTCCATGTTTTGAAAAGTATTTGTAGTTCCAGAATCTGCCCTTAGACCAGTGGTTCTCAAATATTTTCTGCGCCTCCCCTTTGAAGAATGAAAAAAAAATTACATTTTATAACAGTTAAATTCTATAACAATGATTTCAAACAACCATAACTTTTCATAACATTTTATAAACTATATGATATTGACAGCAGTCTAAAAGCTATTCAGTCTGAAACATCCAAGCAATCAAAAGAAATGATGAAACTAAACACAGCAACTTCTCTCTCTGAAAAGACGGCACATGTTACTTTTAGGTAGCCACGAACTTTATCAATAAAATACATGGAAAATAGACAAGATGAAACAATAATATGGAGCCATTTATCGTAAAGACAAATTACTTTTACATTAAGTTTTATTCTCTTTCTGGAATTTATTAATATTATTCATCAACCAATTTTCATAGCTACTTTACCTATGCAGTGAAGCTGTTGTGCTATGAATAATATAAACTACTTCTGGTTGTGGAAAATGTTTATTGCCCAGTGATTGATTTTCACACATGTCATAAATCTTTAGTATTTCATAACCCTCAATAAACACAAATTCATACTACAAATTCACACCTATAAACACATAACCAGTTATACTGAATTTAAATCAGGCATTTTAACCAAAAATTGTTTATTTTTTTAATACAGCCCTTAGTAAAAAGTAGTTTATTCAAGTGTACTACGAGTATACTTATTTCATACTCAAACAAGGCAGTGTACTTGAAGTTTTATTTTTATAAACTATATTTTATATACTTAAAAGTGTAATGGAGTATACATGACTTGTACTGAAAAGTATAGACAGAAGTCTAAGACTAAGTACATTAATACTAAGACTTAAGCTTATACTTATTCTTAAGTATATTTAATAAAATGAACTTCAAGTACTGCCTTTTGCTAAGGGTAGTATATAACACATTAGTTTCAAACCATAGTGTTAACACCACTGTTGCTTCATGCTTACGCAGTATGAGGGATTGCTGCAAAGCCATGGACAATGCAGACGACTCTCCCTGTGGCTCTACGCTTCCCCAGGAGTGAATGCTGCTTGTCGGGACTTTGATGCAATCAACTGGGTTCCCTTATATATGACATTTTTGACCAATCTGTATAACATGATTGAATTTGACTTTGAAAAGTTCCTTGAGATGACATGTTTCATGAATTGGCGCTATATAAATAAAATTGAATTGAATTGAACACAGCTAGCATAGCGCTAACTAGGTGCTAATGTACAGAATAACCATGAGACCACAGAATGTTTTGTAAAAGCAACACGTTTCTAACCTGTTTGCAATGTTCAAAATCAACTCACCATGTTGGGCAATGTATCGACATGTAAGTGAGAAGTATTCTGATGGATTTGGTTAGATTTCTAGTGGCTTTTAGTGGTGGAAAGGTCACTTCCGCTAATTTAACAAGTCATAAAACTCGTTAGTGGAGTGAAAGGAGAGAATCCTACACGTTGCTCTGAGGATTACTGAGAATCCCTCGCTTTTCATGCTACTGACCACAGGTTCAGACCAAACAGTCTGGGGTTAAAAAATTAAAAGGCTATATTTGGGCCCCCCTGTTATACCTTCGTACCCCAATATTTGAGAACTACTGCGTTATACAGTGTTTAATTGTTTTCATGCATACTTTCTTTCTTGCTTGCTTCCTTTCAACTTTTTTCCTTTCTTTCTTTCCTTCCCCTCCCTCCTTTATTGCTTCCTTCTGTTATTCCTTCCATCTTTGCTCATTTCCTCCTATCTTCAACCATTCATGCCTTTCATTCCCTTTTCTTCTCTTCCCTTCCTGCTTCCTTTTCTCCTCTACTTCTGGTGTGATTTCTTCTTTTCATTTATTGTATCTTCCCTTCTTACTTGTTTTTTTTTATCATATGTTGCTGCTTCTTTCCATCCTTCTTCCCTTTCCTTATTTCCTGGTTTCCTTTCTTCCTTCTTTGTTCTCTTCTCTTCTTCCTTCCTTCTGTCTTTCCTCACCTCTGTTATTCTTTCCTTTTTATTCCTTCATTCATTTCTTTCTGTCCTCTTTTTCTTCTTCCTTCATAGCTTCCTTCCTGTGGGTTCCTGCAGGGTTTGTATTTAAAGCTCAACCCTGGTGTTAATGTGTGCGATAAATTCATAGTGGACTTTTACAGATTTGTACAAACGCAAACTGAGGACTTTTCTAATTTGAGTTTGAAGAATTTGAAAATTCTTAGTAGTTTGAAGCAATAAATTTTTAAAACCTCAGTTCATCATCACACTGGTAACCAGGCAGCTTTTAAGCAGGGTGTCTGACGTCCTCGCTTTAGTCTCCCCAGATTGGTTGGAGGTAAAATCTTGTTTAAAAAAAAAAACAGGCCACAGAAGAAAAAAAAAAACATGTTTAGATCAGACATTTATTATTGCTTTTCTTTGACAGAGAACCCAAACTTGGAGAAGCAGGACACCTTTGTGGAAAAGCTCGTCACTCAAGTCATCAAAAACCTACAGGTCAAGATCTCTAACATCCATGTTCGCTATGAGGATGACGTGAGTATTTCTGCTGTGTGTCAGTGGCACTGACTGAACGTTTGTCTTGTAAGCTGCAGAGATGTTATCAACCTTTCTCTGTTTGTCTCTAAGCTCATTATTTTGTCTCTCACAGATCACTAATCCAAACTGTCCCTTGTCATTCGGAGTATCACTTAAAAACCTCAGCCTTCAGGTAATTAGTTATACAGTATGTGATAGAATATATAATATAAAAATAATATAAATTAATATAATATAATACTTCAACAGACAGCTGATAATAACTGGAAACCCAGTTTGCTGGATGAACACTCCAAACTTTTCTTTAAGGTAAGAAATTTACCTTAAAGCTTTTTTCATCACCTATTTAATTTAGTTTACTAGGAAATGCCTCTTGTGTGGTGTTGTACTGTTTGTCAACTCTTATGATAAGGCTCTGGTCCACACATAGAGAAAGTCGGCTCTTTGCATCATCACAGCGAACTGCTCCATTACTCGTCATGACTAAGTTGTTTTGTAATTTGCTTATCATCAGTTGGTTCAGCTGAACAACTTGTTTGCCTACTGGAATGTCAACTCGGTTCTCTTCTCCAATCACAGCCCAGATGAAGCCCTGGTGAGTCTCCCGATTGTTTTGCCGTAGGTTGTTAATTAGCTGCACCCACCCGAATGTACCGCCGCCTTCTTTTAGGGTTGGACTGGGCAACATTAAGTTGAGTTTAAGAGGGAAGAAAACACACAAACAATGAAAAGGCTCTTTTGGAAATCTCATGAAAACCTTTTTGTAAACATTTAAATATGGCTGATGGAAACGTGTGATGTAAAAAGAAATACAAAGTCACATGTTAACAGATTTGTTGTTTTCTTTTCCATTTTTACAGCGGTGTCTTCAGAGCAGCATGGAAATCCAGCCCTCTCTTCCTGTCAGCCACGACTTCAGTGAGTGACTCAGTGTCTCCTTTTATTGTAATATCTGCACAATTCCTCTGATGAGACCGAGATAAATTACCTTTTGGAGATCATTTCTTCAAAACGCCACATATACTACAAACTTGGAAGTCTTTTGTTGGGATTTAATGTCAAAGATCAACACAAAATAGCAAGGAAAACCAGAAGTACTTTTCAGCATATTTCACAAATAAACAGCTGAAGAGTTTGCTGTGAATACGACCTCATAGAAGCACCTATGAGGTCCATGGTGACTTTGGAGGAGCAGCAAAGAATCCACAGCTCAGGTGCAAGAATATGTTGACAGGACAGCTTTAAGTCAAGTACTCCACAAATCTGGCCTTTGTGGAAAAAAAGGCAAAAAATGTGCTATTGTTGAGGAAACAAACTATAAGAAGTCACAGACCGGGTTGAGACTGGGTGGAAGTTCACCTTTCAGCAAGATTACCCTAAAAATGCAGTTAGAGCTGCAGTTGGTTGGAAATCTGAGAATCTGTGGCGAAACTTAAAACATGATTATTCATATGTTTTCCATCCTGCTTGATCGTACAATGTTGGCTGTGCATAAGACACGCTTTGCAGATTTTAACTGGAAAAGATTGTCTCTGGCTTAACAAATTTGCACTGCTTTGTGTTGCTCTGTCACATAAACCCCATTAAGATAAGTTAAATTTGTGGTGACAAAGTGCCAAAAACTCTTTCCCTTTCAACCACTAAATATAGACCTTTGTAAATGGCTATTCTTGCCCAGAGAATAAGGTTATTGTTTGAAATCATTATACTTTTATAAAATGCTTAAAAAAAAAAATGTGTTTCCTTTTGCCGGTTGCCAGTTTTTCGCCCCATATCAGCAAAAGCTAAACTGCGGATGAATCCCAGGTCCGATGTGGATTTCTCTTCTCCTAAAGTGGACTTGATGGTCGACCTCAGTGAGGTGGCTATTGAACTTAACAAACCTCAGGTAAGTGTGTCTCTTGTTGGGTCCGTAGAATCTGGCTGAAAGATAAAGACGTTTAAGGTAAACATTAGATAAGAGCGCTACAGTACACCCTGCTGCCTTGTAATCGCTGACTTCCTGTCTTTCTAGTACATTAGCATTTTGGAGCTGCTGGGCTCAGTGGATATGATGACACGAAATCTGCCGTACAGAAAGTACAGGCCTGATGTCCACGTTCACAGGAACGCTGAGATATGGTCAGATATACACCCCAGTGCCTTTCACACCCACTGTCTGCCGTGCATCTAATTTTACTGATACAAAATCTGATCTTGTGCTGATTCGTTCCTGGATTCCAGGTGGAAGTACGTGATAACAAGCATCTTGGAGGTGGATGTGAAGCCACATCTCCACATGTGGTCATGGAAACACATCCAGCGGCACCGGAAAACAGTCAAGTGTTACAAAGAGCTGTACAAGACGAAGATCACCAGCAAAAAACCCAGCGAGGAGCTGCTCAAGAAGCTAGAGGTGACTTTAGACTCACAATTAGGGGGTTTCTTAAAGAACAGCTCAACCTTTATGTTTGGAGAAGACACTGATTGTTCAAACATGTCGCTGAGGCTCCCTCTGTCATTGATTTTAAGCCAATAATGCTCATGTTTGCTGTTGCAGAACCTTATCCTGATTTAATTGACAAATGATTTCTTGCAACAAGTAGATGAGAAATAAGAGTTTTAATTATGATGCTTTTTCTTTATTCACAGAATACAGAAAAGTCTTTAGATATTTTTAACATCACACTGGCCAGGCAACAAGCTGAAGTGGAGGTAAGAGCCTGAGCTTTGGTATATTTCATCTAGTGCCAGGTATGATGTGTCCATGCATCAGTGATCATTATTTATTAAACTTCCTAGGCCTCCAGAAAGATAAATATCTTCCAGTCGTGTGTTAATGTGCGAAGGACACTTAATGCAACCCTCTCTCGTTGATGTGTTGCGTGTTTACGCTTTCTAACATACACTGATCAGGCACAACATTATGACCAGCTGAGGTGACTGATTCCCTCTGTATCATGAAACCTGTTGGTGGATAGGAAGTGAACATCTTTTGTTTAAAGCCGAGTTTGGCATCAGTGTTCTGATCTGTTTATATTATATTGGTGAAACAATGCAAAACAGACTGCAAGAAAAAGTACTAAAGTTAGATTAATTTAGTAATCTAGGCTCAAGCTCTGTTGTTTGCATCGTCTTCCGTCTCATAGCTTTGCTCCTGCTGAACAGCAATGACATGGACTATAAATTTGGTTGTGTAAGAGAGTTTAAATGTATTTTTTTCCCCCCAGGCAAGCAAGGCAGGGCTACGTATTTATCGTCCGGGGATGAAGATGGAGGAGGAGGAGTCTCAGGGTTGGATAAGCTGGATGTGGAACTGGGGAGGAGAGGCTGAGACGCAGACCAAAGAGGCCAAGACAGGAAGTAAGACGCTAAATTGGATTTTCAGTGGACTGTGTTGGGGAGCAGAAGTTGAAGTTTTAAACCCAGCAAAAGAGGGACACCAGTATAATGTCATCAGCAGGATATGTGTTGTTAATGCCAGTGACATTTTTAATTTCTGTCTTTTTCGTTTTCTTTGCGTCAGCATTTGATGAATTGTTGACTGTGGAAGAGAAAGCCAAACTTTACACTGCCATCGGATACAGTGAAGTTGCAACAAATCCCAACCTGCCAAAAGATGTGAGTTAATTCTTTCAGAAACAGTCCTGCTTGTTTAATGAAGGCTTTTAATACATCTAGCCCATCCTTAAATTTGTAATGGGGCTCCAGCTCCACCACTCTGTCCCCTAGGGCTGGGCAAAATAATATGTCGATATTTTCAGGACGAATGACTATATGCGATATTTATCTCAATATTTTTTTCTTCTCATAAAGGAATTATTTTAATAAAGTCATAAAGTAAAGGCGTCTCTGAATCAAAGCTTTATCCCACATATCTCACTGGCCTATTTTTTTTCTTTTTCTTTTTGTTGTTGTTGTTTTTGTTTTTTTTTTTACAAATAGCTGCAGATTAATATGACAAACAGCTGAAAAATAACCTACTGGAATTCATAAAAGTATAATTCTAAAGCAACATAGACCATCTGGATATAAACAGTATACTCTCATCTTATAGTGTTTTCCCTACCATTCAACAAGAGGGGCGCCCCACCAAAAAAAAAATCCCCGCCCCCACAACAAAATTACGACATGCAGTAAATTATTATACGTCTGTGCATGTTCACGGTTAATTTTATTAAAAATGTTTTCAACAAGTAAACGGCTCTATGGTTATTTTCAAATACCATTTGCTTTGATTGTCGCAAATCACCAAAAGTCTCTTTTAGAAACAAAAATCCACCTTCCTGAGTCCATCCCTGAAGACAGAAGGCTGCTTTATTCTTGGAAATCGCATTTTTGTTGCAAGATAGACCCCATGAATGGATCAGAAGCAGATTCCAAATGTAATAAAATTAGAATTGAATAAAGTTATGTTAAAAAATATTCTAAACTGTCACAGATCTAGATTTTAAAGAGATTTTCATCAAATCAAGAAGTAGGAAGGAAGAGAGGAAAGTAACCTACAAAATATAACTATGTATATATAAATTTACACGATAGAGACAGAAACATAAAAAGAGAAACAGAAGATGGCTGCTCGTATAAATCTTTATTCTGTGACATTAATGGAAAGCTAAGTGGAAGAAAGCCCCGCGCCCCCCAGAATTTCTAGGGGAAACACTGCTGCAGTGATGTTAGTATATTTATTTGAGTCCTCCTGTTTCTCACCGCCTGCACGACAACGTGTATCTCAATTTACATTGAAACATGTAAAAGGTTGCGAGACAAAAATAACAAAACATTGTTTAATTTCAAGCAAATCTATTTGTAATTGCAATGAAACGTCCAACCAATCATATTAGATTACATTTAAATGTTATCTTTTCACCATTTACTGTAAATATTCAGCCTGCATCAAAGTTAAATTTTCGGTAAATTCTGAGATTAGGATTTATGGTTTTCAATATTTCATAGCGTCTGAACGTTGCGCAGGCTAAGACTGACGTATCAGTTCGTTTGATCTTTACTGCACAGGGACTTGAAAACATGAACTAAAAGACTATTTTGCTGATTTAAATCTATTGCAATGGCAAACAAAACAGCATTTTTCAGCGCTGACGGCACAACCAGTTTGGTTAAACATTAATCCAGCGGCTGGAGCATGAACACCAGCTGCAGACTGATGGCAACGAATGTATGCTTATTAAAATTACTAACTGACATGTTATTTGCTTTCAGTTTGTAGACATGAAGGTCAATTTCCATATGGAAAGATTGTCTGTGTCCATCAAGGACAAGAAGGACAAAAATGAGATCATCAAACTGACTGTGGAGGATCTCAAGTCAACGCTAAAACAGCGACCTGGAGCACAAGCCATTAGGTATGTCCAGGCTTATTTCTGGGCTGTTTTTGTCCCTGTTTTCTACTGCAAATTATACTTCCTATTTTTATTTATCTGAAAGCGTGATCAGATTACTTTTTGGATATTTCTGTTAGTGTCACAGCCCAGCTTACTTTGTTTGAGGTCACCGGTCTGGCCACTAAGAAGCCGGCACCGACCCTCCTTTCGTCAAGAAAGGCGGCCACAGGAACAGGAACTCCGCTGCTTTGCATCCTGTTTGAGACCAACCCGCTGGATCAGAGCGCCAACCAGCGGCTCCACGTTGAGTCACAACCACTGGAAATCATCTATGATGCTGTAGGTGATGGGTGGCTGTGGAAAATGATTAACATCCCCCGAGGTTTTAGACATGCCATGTAGCAATCACAAATGTTCAATGTGTTTGTTTTATGTGACAGACCAGCACAGAGTAATGCACAATTGCCAAGTGGAGAAACTATGACACTCTTTATTTAAATTTTTTTATAAAGTGAGATCTGTGAATTGTGGCATGGATTTGTTTTCAGCCTTCTGAATAAACACTGTAGCTCCACCTTCTGCTGCAATTACCATCGCAAGTGTTTTGTAGTGTTTTTCTACCAGCTTTGCTCACTTATACTGGATTGATACCATCTTTGAAAAGCAATTTCTAAGTCTTATCACAGATTCTGGATTGGATTTAGGTTTCGGCCATTCTGCTAAGTAAATATGCTTTGAGCTAAACCTCTCCGTTATAGCTCTGGCTGTATTTTTGAGGGTCAGTTTCTTTTCCTACCTCTAACAATTAGTCTTCCAAGGATTGCCCTGAATGCAGCTTTATTCTTCTTTCCATTCACTGATCCCGTTTTTGTCGCTGCGGAAGTAAATGCTGTTCTGGGAGTGATGAGGTGTTGGGTAACTTTGCACCAGACATAACCTTTAATGATGATAATAATAATGATAATAATAATAATAATAATAATAATAATAATAATAATAATAATAATAATAATTTCACTTCTGCATCTTAACACATCCCCTTGGGGAGCAGTGGGCTGCCATGTGCGGTGCCCAGGGAGAAATCTGGGGTTAAGGGTCTTGCTCAGGGACCCAGAGTGCAGGCTGTGGGGATCAAACCGGGTACTTGAAACCTTCTCTGAGCATAAGCGCGCTGCTCTGGCCACTAGGCCACCACTCCCCTCTTGGTAACATTTTAGTCTCATCTGTCCAGAGCACCATCCTCCATAAATTTTGGGAGTTGCCCGCGTTCTTTTTAGCAAACTCAAAATGTGCCTTCTTGTTAACATTAATGACTTTTTTTCTGGCCACTTCTCCATAAAGTCCAGCTCTATGGAGCGTACGGCTTATTGTGGTCCTATGGACAGATCCTCCAGTCTCCTGTGGAGCTCTGCAGCGCTTTCAGAGTTACCTTTGGTCCCTGTGCTGCCTCTCTGATTCATTGTACTTCTCAGCAACTTTATCCCTGACTTGTTCAGAGAGTTTAGTCTTCATGTGATGCTTCTTGGTTAGTGGTTCTGCAACCTCTGGGGCCTTTCAGAAAAGGTGTTTAACCCGACAGATCATGTGACACTAGCATACAGGTTGACTTCATTTCGCATTGCCTGTACTACTTTCTGTTGGTCTGTCACAGAAAATTCCTATTAAATACTTTGAAGTTGGGGCCTTAAATGTGAAAAAATGTGAAACAGTTCAACATGTATATATGTTTTTCATACACAAAACAGTAAAGTGTAAAAAGTCTATTTATTAAATGCTTTTGCTCTGTTCGTCTGTGTAGATAACGGTGAACAACATGTCAGAGTTCTTCAGGCCTCCGGATGACCTGCAGCTGGATGAGCTCACCAACGCCACCCTGATGAAACTGGAGGAGTTCAGGGATCGCACAGCCACTGGTGAGTCGCACATATATTCACAAACATGTCAGGAGTCGGGCTAATTCTCCCCAGGATCTGAAGCCTGATCTTAACTCTCTGATAGCCGCATGTTTACATTCCTTCTCTTAACTAGCTTGTTTTGTGATTATGGCGTCTACAGACATCCAGCATGCCTCAGCACTGAAAGAGCTCAGTAGTTAGGTTATATAACTCCTGTTTATTATCTTCACACCGTTTGAAGATGATAAACAATAAAACGTTGGCTTCTGGCTGCTGGAAGTTACTTTTCCTTCTATCTTTTTTAATCCAATCCTTTTTTTCTTTTTGATTCCTTGAGTTTTATTATTTCCTTTCCTCATTCAATCCTGCTTTCCTCCCATGCTTCCTCAAATCTATACATAATTTTGTGGCCCCTGTTTTCTGCTGATTCTTATTTAAACCCTTACCCATACAGAAACATCACCAGTGAATTTATAATAAACATATATCTATGGCAAATAATTGATTCAGTCTTGGAAAGACTTTTTAAGAATAAGGTAAGGATTCTTATTCCTGTGGTTTTGTAACAAAATGAGGTGCCCAAAACACACCAAGCAACATGCTTTTTGAGATATAAGGGTAAAATATGTAATAAAAATGTAGCGTGTTCAGTAATTTAAATCTTTTTCAAGTATCAGACATTGTAAGTTTTAATAAAAGCCATTCTTCCTTGCATCTTTCCATCTTCCCTTCCTTCTAGTTATCCATTATTTTTTCTCAGTCATAAAAGAGTAGTTTGGTTTACACCATGCAATCGAAAATATTTTTGGGTTGTTTTTTAAAATTCTTTAAGCTTTGAGCAGTGAATAACGAATTAATGACATTTCATTATTTAGGTTTATTGTACGTGATCGAAACACAGAAAGTTCTCGACCTGAAGGTGAACCTGATGGCCTCCTACGTCATTATTCCACAAAGCGGCTTCTACAACGGGACCCAGAACATTCTGCTTTTGGATCTTGGTCATTTCAAGGTCAGAACGTGTCGACTGCAAAATGCTGAAGGAGAGTAAATTTAACTGTGGGAGTGTGTTCAAACGTCGTCTTCTTTGACTTTCAGATGTCCAGTAAGAGCAAGAAGAACTTGCCCCAGCTGTCGGTGGGTTCCAGCAACATCGAAGACATCATGTCCAGAGCGTACGACAGCTTTGACGTTCAGCTCAGCAGCCTGCAGTTCCTTTACAGCAAACCAGGTACTCACAACAAAGACACATAAGTCCATCATTTGTCCAGTCACCGGCATCAATGTATAACTAGGGGTTTTCAAAACTGTTAACTTTCTTCCTCTTAAAGTTCCTATGATTTAAAGTCCTTTTTAATAAGGTGTCAGAGACAGTGCCAGAGGAGCACTGTGCCTCCCCTACCAGTTTCTACACCTAAAGCCCAAACCCAGCTGCCTGTAGCACTCAACCAACCCCAAATGTCTAAAGGTGAAAGTTGAAACGACAGCAAATAGGAGAACAGTAGGAGAACTCAGCAGAGTGAGAGAAATGCATCTTGATGTTCTATAGCAGCATAACTACAGAGATAGCTCAGGGTAACCTAAACCACTCAAACTCTAGGCTTTGTCACAAAGGAAAGTTTTAAGCCTAGTCTTAAAAGTAAACGGGGTGTTTGATAGCTAAAGGATCTGCCTCCCATTCTACTTTTAAAGACTCTAGGGACCACCAGTAGACATGCAGTCTGAGAGTGAAGTGCTTTCTTAGAAGCATATGGGTTAATCAGAGCTCTGATATATGATGGAGATTGATTATTTAGGGCTTTATACGTTAGAAGAAGAATTTTAAATTCTATTCTTGATTTAACAGGAAGCCAATGAAGGGAAGCTAAAACTGGAGAAATATGATCCCTCTTGTTCATTTTCATTAGAACTTTTGCTGCAGAATTTTGGATCAGCCGAAGGCTTCAAACTGAATTTTGTGGACTTCCTGATAGTAAAGAATTACCATTGTTTCTAAATAAAAGCCTTAAGATCATGTTATATAGTTTTATTGTAAGATTTAATTGTGAAACTTTAAAGGTACTATCCCTGAATTTATTTTTACGTAATGTTTCCTACAGACGTGTTTTAGTCTTTCGCACATCGAGGGTTTCACATTGAGGATAAACAGTTGGCTTACAGTTCAAACAAAACGGTTCTCCTCACAGTTCAGATTTGTGTCAGGTATAGTT
The DNA here is from genome assembly GCF_011125445.2 of Fundulus heteroclitus. NCBI lineage: Eukaryota > Metazoa > Chordata > Actinopteri > Cyprinodontiformes > Fundulidae > Fundulus > Fundulus heteroclitus. The sequence continues at coordinate 4,232,980 of NC_046372.1, forward strand.
CCTTAAATATTTTTACACAAGGTTTGCACTCTGTAAATCTTTTACCAGCCAATGGACACACCAAAACACAACTGACGAATAATAACACTTGAGTAAAATTTTCTTTCTAAAGGCCTACAAATATTTGCTATTGAAGGAAGATTTTTAATCACAAACAATGATTACAGTGATTATACGTTGGCTATATCTGCTAGTGTGTGTGTGTGTGTGTTGAATCAATAGAAATGTAAAAACTGTGTGATTATCTGCAGATGGTGATTGGAAAAGAGCTCGCAAACAGAAGCAATCTCCGCTCCACATCCTGGAGCCCGTGGATCTGAAAGTGGTTTGCAGCAGAGCCATGGTTGTGAAAGACTCGCGTATGGCAAAGTGAGTTTATTGTTTTATTTGCTCGATTAGCAGTAAAGGTATGAGGGGTGTGGTTGTAATGTTTGCAAGCTTACATTCAAACCAAGCAGCAGCAAACTGCGCAGAGGTACAATATTGTGAGATTGTATCTAAAAGAAAATTGAGTGCTTGTATTTGTATGCATGTGATGTGATGGTGTCTGTCAGTCTGGTTCCAGGGAATGTAATTTTGTTGCAACGCTTGTGTTTTAGGTATAAATTGTCTGGTGAGCTCCCGCTGCTGTCTCTTCGAATTTCCGATGTCAAACTGCGAAGTGTTCTGGAGCTGGTGGAGAGTATCCCGCTGCCTGAGAGCAAACCAGCAACACGCAGCTCTTCTTCTGCCAACACAAAGGTAAGTGAAAATCCGTTACCTGGAGGGGGGGATAATAAAACCGTCTTTGGCAAAAATCCAGCCATGGTTTACTGTCACTTTTCATTAATTAGCCTGTCAGTGAGGTGTGATTGATTTGAACTTTTGTGGTTATGTTTTGTCAGTCAAAGCAGTCGATCACTCCTCAGCTCAAGGGAAGGAAACACCTGAGTTTAGTCGACCAGCGATCCTCTCTCATTTTTGAGTCCTGCGAGACCCTCAGCATCGGCTCACTGGGTGAGACGCCGATAAAAAACACTTTAACATACCTTGAAGCAACGAATTACTTTAGCACGTTCACCACAGATTTTTTTCTGTCGTTAATTGAAGCTTGCACTGCTTTCGTTTTATGAAAGTGAGCCTGATGCACATTGTGAAAAAAAAAAAAAAAAAGGCAAATGAAATGCTTTAATTTGATTCTACAGTTTGTGTTTTGTTTTGGAAATCTTACAGGGTCACAGGAAGATTTGTTCTACGATGCTCCCAGCTCTCCAATCGGGGATAAGGCTTTCTTCCCGGACAATCCCATGCCACTGCGCTATGCAGATTCAAGCAGAAGAGCAAATCTGATCAAGGAAGATGCTCAGAAGAACATGACTGAGCTTTCCATGGAATTTGAGATCAATGAGGTTAAAAAAAAGATCTTGTAAAAACAGTTGGAAAATGTTGTCTTATTTCAGTTATTTAAAACTAGGTCATTTGAAGTTTTTGTTCCAGTAAAGTTTTATCATGATAGAGTAGAAACTGCTAAATGGCACTAAAGCAAATCTGCTCATTTCCTTTTCCTACGTTGATTTCTTCTCTAGCCTTGCTTCCTTCTGCCGAATATTTAATTTTGTTTTCCCTTTGTTCCTTTGTGTTTCAGTTGTCTGTTCAGCTGTGTCGTCTGTCTGGAGCTCAGGAGGTCGTAGTCCTACACCTGGATATCGAGGGTCTGGGCACTAAGCTGAAACTGCGCACCTTCGATATGACATCAAATATCTTCCTGCGTGAAATCTGCCTGAAGTGTCCCGAGTACATGGGTCAGTAAATAATACCCTGAACTTTCTATCCAAATCAACTACCAGATATTTGTTATTATTGTGTTTTTTATGTTTTTTTGTTTCATTCCTGTGTAGATTCTGAAGACAAGCAAGTTCAACTGATCACCACCTTAGACAACACAGAAGTTGACCTCCTCACCTTGGAGTATACCAAAGTACTTTCTTCCACTCACATTAAAGCAGATCTGTTAAGAATCTACTTTAATGTTAAATAATTTTCTTACAGTCTGACAAATTGGACAAAACTTTTCCTTTTTAAGTCAGTTAGGAGTAGCAAAATAACTTATGTTTGATCAATGCCAGAATAATGACAATCTAACACTTTATTAATATTTGATGTGGGCTTATTGCCACTCAGAGATGAAGAGATCATTATCCCAAACTTGTATCAAAAGCCAGATTAGAAATGCACACAGTTTATAAACTGTCTGCATTTATAAACAATAAGCCATTCATTTTTGGAGACTTGTCCTGTGGTCTAATGAAAATAAGGTTAAAAGATCTGTCCATAGTCACCATCATTATATTTGAGGGGAAAAAGTGGAACGTTGCAAACCTGAGGATACCATCCTAAATCTGAAGTACGAGAGTGGCTGCATCACGGCGTGTGGATATTTTGCTGCTGATGAAACTGTAGCGCTATTCAAAATAGGATGAGAAAAGAGGCTTATGTGTACCATACCACTTTCATTTCTAAAGCTCTTTTACACAGTATAATAAAAAGTGTTTCTGAACAGGATTACCAACTGTAGCTTTAAAAATGTGGTTCCCAACCCTGGTCCTGAGGGACCCATGTCCTGCATGTTTTATGTGTCTCCTTGCTGCCACATGCATGCCTTAAATGACTGGATGATTAAGAGGCTTCTGCATTTGAAACAGGTGAGCTGGAACAAACGCACATCTAAAACATGCAGGACAGGGCAGGGGTCCCTGAGGACCAGGATTGGGACCACTGACTTAAGACATCAGCAAGGAAGAGAAAGTTTGGGAGCAAATCTGACTTCTATATAGAGCAAATTTAATGTTTTTGAGATCTTAGTCAGATAGAAAATTGGTGGACAGAGCTGACTTGTTATGTTAGCGAGATGGCCTACATGCCTGATGGAGTTTCACTAATTCTTTCAGGAAAGAACTGGACAAAATTCAACAAAGTATTGTGCAAAGTTTTGGAAGGACACCTAACACTAAAGTCATAAAGTTTAAAAAACAATTTTACCAAATATTGAGAATCTGTATGTAAACATCTAAAAAATATATATAAAAAATCTTAAGAAATTATTTCTTGCAGTCTGGCATTTACCAACTACAAATATTTTTGGTAATCCTAAATTACTTAAAACAGGAAAAGTCTGATTTTAGTGATTGGGGAAACAAGGTTGTTTAAATTTTTACAATGTATAGAACATCTATTTCCAACTGTATGTACAAAATGGTGACAATAATATTCTCACTGTTAACTGTGTCTACCTTTTTAGGCTGATAAAAATGGTCCAGAGTTTAAATCGCAGCATAACAATACAGAGCAATCCATTAAGGTGAGAACACATATATGATAAACAAATTTACCTTTGTTTTTAAAATATGATGCAGTAAATATGTTTACGTTGTTTATATTGCCTAGGCAGGCATGCCGCATTTTTTTCATTGTTTTTCTTTTTTTTGGAAAAAACAGCTTAAGTGCTGAAACAAACAAAAAATACCTATTTAAACTAGAGATGCACCGATTTGGCCAGTTTCCAATTTTCTTTGACATCCTACCTGCAAGTTCTGACTTTTTTTGGTTAGGATTGTAACGTTGAGTCAATTCTTGGTCTACTTTGTTTCACTTAAACAAAGGAAACGTTTTCATCACTATTTGATCTACTGCTCATCAAGTGAAAACTGGTCAAATGATTGATGTATCTCTCATTTCTGAGCACAAACCTTCTTACAAACTTTGGGATTTAATCAAAACTGTTAAGTCAAACTGTTTCCTTGTCAGGTGATGTTTTCATCCTTGGATGTTCATCTGCATACGGAGGCACTCCTACACTCCATAAACTTCCTCAGTAACCTCCTTCCCCAGTCCACTAAGAAGGAAGGAGGGCCGGAGGAGCTGCCCACCATCCCAGAGGAAACTGAGGCAGAGAAAGAGGGAAAAAAGAAGGGGGAAACGACTGTAACCAAGAAAAAACGTACCTATCTTTGCACATTGTAATGTGTTAAAAAAGGAGATGTTTGGATACAGCACATAATTAATCTGTTATGGTTAGTTTCCCTCTTTGCCTAATATCCATTTACGTTTGTTCAACAGCTTCCAAAAGCTCTAAGTTTGCAGATGTGGTGAATCTTAACGTGAGAGCCGACCTACGCTGCTTGAAAGTGTTCATTCGAGGACAGAAAGCCAGAATCTCAGAAATAAGTATTGAAGGTAAGTGAGGAATTATGTCACACTGCTCTACTGAAGATCAATCTATGATGACTAGAGTTGTCCTCTTTAGGTGTAGATTTTCCTTCTGGTCTTGCTCAAAGTTTTCTGTGGACACAGCTAACTTGGCTCTTGTGCAGCACTGTGTGTGCAGAAGGCATTTACAATCCTTAGAAAGGAGTTGGAGAAAAATTGGAGATGTTAAACACCAAAGTCCTTTCCAAATATGCTAAGGCTTTAGTTTTATAAAGAAATTATTCTCAGTGTGTGAATGCCTTGAATCCTCAGGTCTGGTTACTGACGTCAAGATGAGAAAGAAGAACATGGAGATCCTAGCCAACCTGAAGAGCATTGTGATCCTGGACTGCAACAAAGATGCCTTATACAAGAAGGTACAGGCTGCAATCTGATTATTTCTTTATTGCTCTTAAAGAGAAGCAAGTGTTTGACATTTGTTTCATTTTTTTTTTTCACAATATCAAGAAATTGCCTCTGACCAGCTTGTATTGATTTCATTTCCATTTTCTCATAAGGAACAATAAAAATTTTCAACAACTTTCCTTTTTCTCCTACAGTTTAGATGACTGAACGTTTAACCCTTAAATAAATGTTCATAGTAAAATATATCAGTGATTTCTTAGACAGTCCAAAGTTTTTCTCTGCATCACTGAAAATCTACAAAATTCTCCATGTTGTGGGACCCAGGTAGCCGTACAAATAACCACACCCCCACCGCCTGCCAAAACATAAATGCACATAATGTCATAAGGTAAATTATTTTTAAAGCATAATTTCAAAATACAGTAAATAACAGCAGTGTCAACTTAATTTTTACATTCTAAAATTTTTGATTTACTATTAGATATGGTAAATAATTTATTTATTTATAGTAACTAAACAGGAATCTTGCTGGAAGCTATGCAGTAAGTCCTCGTCCTCGCCTTAGTCCTTATCGAGTATTTAAGGATCGTGCGTGCTAACCACTGCACCACCGAAGCACGCCCAGGCAAAACTTTCTTAAAGAAAGCTGTGGGTAGAACATCAAGACAGCAGGAGGAGGAACTTAGTTGTGTAATGATTACTTCTAATATTATTATATTTTTTTGGCTGAATTGGGACATTTTGTCAAGATAAGTTCTACTTGGAGTCAATTTTGATACTGAACTTGATACGGATGTACAGACCGCCACCCCTAATCCTTTGGATTTTCTCAGTAAAGAACTTTGTAAAGTTCTTGCAGGAGTTCACGTGTCACCGGAGGGTTTGTTAACCTGTCGACTGTGGCAAATAAGGCACAAGCCTTATTAATGCTTCCACAAAGTTTTCTTTATTTAAATTCTCTATTATGTTTCCCTTTTTTTTCAGGCTGTCTCTATTGCAGATAAGCAGGTTTTTGCCTTCCGGATGTTAAACTACACAGGGGCAACAGAGGGAGACGCCTATCTCGACATGTCTAAAGTCGACACATCCGTCTCACTGGAAGTTGGGTGCATTCAGGTCATTTTCCTCAACAAGTTTGTCTCTTCCATCCTGGTAAGGATCACACATTGTGAATAGCTCTCGGATCCGTCTACAATATTATTGCTGCATTCAGATTTATTTTCCACTTAATTTCTGCTAATTTGTTTCCCTTTCAGGTGTTTATTAATAACTTCCAGGAGGCTAAAGAGGCCCTCGCTGAGGTGACGGTTCAGGCTGCAGAAAAAGCAGCATCTGGCGTGAAGGAGCTGGCGGAGAGAAGCACTCGAATCTCTCTTGACGTCCACTTCAATGCGCCTGTGATTTTCCTACCGCAGTCGTCCACCTCTTCAAATGTCATCGTTGCTGATTTGGGTTTCCTGTCAGTCAAGAACCATTTCATCAAGCAGCCATTTAAAAATAACTCGACAGTCCCGCCGGTTGTGGATAAAATGACAGTGAGACTTACCGACCTCAAGATGTACAGGTCTGAGCCACAGTTACAGCTGCACACCGATGGGGTTTATAAATGTGTTTCTTTTTTGCAATTTGATAACTCTTTGATGATTATTTTGCTTTCAGAACCACTTACGTAAATGGGAAATTTGAAGGAGAGACTCAGCTGCTGAAGCCGGTCAGCCTGGACCTGGAAATCCAGCGCAATCTTTCAGCCAATTGGTACCACAGCATCCCTGATATAGAGATCACTGCTCATCTAAAGCCTATGAGTGTAAGTGTTCATGTAAGACGGGAAGCAAATGTATCAAATAACAGCTGATCATAAATCACTAATCCATAGGCCTACAAACTTAAATGGATTAGCTCCGCCTTATCTTAGAGACCTTTTAAAATTCCAGTCAGTGTCGAGAAGTCTGCGTTGAAATAATCAACTACTGCTGACAGTTCCTCGGACTCGACTTAAGAGGAAAGGAGATCGGGCTTTCTCTGTTGTAGCTCCAACTCTGTGGAACAATTAACCTCTTCAAATTAAATCTGCCCACTGCCTGGATCATTTTAAATCGCTTCTTAAAACTTATTTTTATTCTTTGGCTTTTATTTGAAGCAGTGTTTCCCGTTCTGTTTTGTTGATTGTTGTTGTCTTTTTGTAAAGCACTTTGGTGCAGTTTTATACCTGTTTTTAAAGTGCTATATAAATAAATTTGACATTGACGTTGATACAAACAAGATGAAAACTTTATTTTGGAATCTTTTATTTTTATTTTTTTTTCTGAAGCTTGCATTGAAAGTATTAATTATTAAAATGTTTTTTTAAAATGTTTCATGTCTGCTCCTCACAGCTGATCCTCTGCCAGGATGACATGATCGTGGTCTTGAGGACTCTGGGTGAGAACCTGTCAGAGAAGTCTGAGGCTGTGCAGCCTGCAGCGGTTCTGCCCACCGCTGACCCGTCCTCTGACTCTGTGTCCAACAAAGAGTCTCAGGGCTCAGGAACCACTGGACCCGCCAGTAGTAAGCTTTCATTACACTCCGTGATTCATTTGTGTGTGAATGTTTATTAAAAAATTAAAATTATTTGCTTACTTTACACACTTATACATATGACTGAGCTTTGTCCACCGAATGAGAGCATTTTTATTTATATGAACAGTGCTTGCTTGTTTTTTAGGGACTTTGATTTGAAATCTGAACATCATAAATATTTTATTGATTAGTTGGGTATTACTTAGTTACATCGTCATCATAAAATACCTTGATATGAAATCTGAAATTTATTTTTAGTCATTTCTTTTAACCCTCTGAAATAATATTACAGCAGGCAACACGGTGGTGATAGCTGCTGTGGTGGAGACCCAGAAACACAGCAAGCTAAAGACCACGCTCAAGCTGGACTTCAAGTTCGACTCCATGACTGTAGTTCTTTACAGCCCTAACGAGAACGTGGTATGTCGCAACAGTCATACACATGCAAACACATGAAAACAAGCACGTCTGATTAGTGATGCACAGACTGGGATTTTGGGGTAAATTTCCAATCTTGGGTTTTTAACTTTTAGCCAATTTTGTATTAGGAACTATAATATGTGAAGGTCTAAGAACAGCAAATTGAATTTATTTTGTTTTACTTTCTTGCCATGAAGGTTCTTTTTTTTTATATATATATATAGTCGAAGTACAAACAACGTCACACCATCTGTGAGAAAGCAATTGCTGCAAAACCTTTATTGTTTTGTGGCAAAGATGGAATGATCCCAATGGAGTTGACGTTTTAAACCATCTTTATCTTTGGCTAGTTTTAATACAGCAGAAATCTCTGTTTTATATATCCTAGAGAATTTACATCCCCACCTTACCTCCAAACGACAATTTCCAGTCCAGCTTTTTCATGACAGGACTGATACACCTCACTGATACCAGCTTTGTGTCTTTTTTTCCCCCCTTAGTAACAGCTTCCACACATAAGAGTGTTGCTATTCCCACATTCTGCTAGCGCTTTGGTAACGTGCATTTACTGACCGTTACAGACTGGGTTTTTGACATCCAGACCGGTCAGCATCTGCATATGTAATAGGTTCTCTATATGCCTCTCATTAGTTAATGTTGGGCATGTGGCCAATATACTTGGGTTGTAAGTCACCAGCTTTATCACGATGCAATGTTATATTGATTTGTTTGGATGACGGTACGATATTTGCCGATATTACAAAGTCTGTCAGGATTTTCCATCGGTATGGTGCGATATCATCTGGCCTTCTACTATTATTTACACTGATATCAACTCACAAAAAAACCCTAAAATATGTTTAGACCGTTTTAATTCTAAGCTGTTACATGTATCAGGCATTGAAATCAAAAACAGCATTTTTGTAATTTTAAAATATTAATAATGATAATAATGGATCGCCGCTGCCCTATAGTCTCATGTCTGAATTTCAAAATAAAAGTATATCTTAAAGATATCGCTGTTGATTGATATTTTCATTTTGTATCAATGTAAACGGGTCTTTGCACTTTAAATCAATATATCGATGTGGATTGGTGTACATACACCCCATACAATATATAATTTACTTTTTTTGTTTTGTTTTTTAGTTGCAGGTCTTAGACCCACACGATGAACAGCTGAAGTTGGCAGAATTTACTCTGGGCACCATCTCCACTTCTGTCCAAATGTTCTCTGACAGCTCCATGAAGGCATCTGTGCGACTCTCTACGTGCCTCCTAGATGACAAGAGACCAAGAACCAAGATGGTCACATCAAGGTTTGAGACTTTTATTTTTTTTAAATGGAAGTTTTCTGAAGTATGATGAGCAGTCACTTCCTGCCTTAATCTGCTGTAGATGTGTAATGGTCCTCTAAACTCTATAGAATTAAAGATTTACGATTTGTAAACTTCTTTTAAAAAGGAAAAAAACTGGCCTTTTATGTTAGTCACAGAGATGCAGAGTTCATAGATTAATTTTATGACATTATCTCTGAATAATGAATTAATCTTAGACACTTATTTGGACACTGGGATGTTTTTCAAAGTCACAACAATGCTGCTTTTCTTTCATGAGAACTAGAGAACATGCAATTTCCAGAAAACATTTTTAGAGCATTGCAGTCCTTGATTTCCCTTTTTTTTTTGGCTTCCTTACACAAACTAACTTATGTGAAAGGAAACCAGAGGAGTCAGGGTCTTTATTACAAGTCTAATGTCCTCCTCCAGGATGATGGAACTGCTGCCAGGTGCCGAGCGCAACATGATGGTGGAGGTGAACTATCGTCAGGGGCTTGATGGCACCAACATAGACACCATGGTGCAGAATGTGTACCTGTGCGCCAGCATGGAGTTCCTGCTCACAGTGGCAAATATTTTTCTCAAAGCCACCCAGCAGGGTTTTGCTAAGGCGGCACAACCCAAAACCAACACTGATGCTGGAGAAAAGAAGAACATTAACTCTTCTGTCGCATCTAAAGACTCAAGTGAGTTGATCTTATTGTTGTTTCCTTTCAGCTTAGAGAAATTTATTTAAAAAAATTTTGGAGTATAATTTGCCTACCAAAAACTTAATTGTAACTGTTACAATTTACCTGATTAGACATTAATGGCTCTGCCATCAGCGATTTTTTTTTTTTTTTTTTTTTTTTTTTTTTTTTTTTTTTTTTTTTTTTTTTTTTTTTTTTTTTTTTTTTATAGCCAATTCTTGCCAACGGTTAGAAAGGTCAGTAAAGCTCTTCAGCGTACATCAGCAAAGGTGTAAACCGCTTGGACAACATAAGCTAACGCTAGCTGTTATTAGCTTCACAGACAGCCCAGTGATGAGGTTCTGTTGTGGTCTGGGCTCCTCTTTGAGCTTCACCACGCAACGCTCTGCTGCGTGAAACAGCCAAACATAGAAACGTGTGTTCAGACTTGGTTGTCTATAAGTTAATGTTTCAATTCATTTGTAGTGGTTCAGGAACAGCATATAGTTTTCACAAGCCTAGAGAGCCCTCTTACGGCTATAGAAGTTAATATTTACTCCTTGGTTCATGTTGGTCACTATGAATTACCATTTAAAAACAAGTTATATATTTTATATACGTCACACCTGACTGTGAGTCGCAGGATCAGCCAAACTATGGGAAATAATGTGACTTGTAGTCCAAAAAATATGGTACGTAATTCTGTCATTGTTTCCCTGCGTTCTTCCTTTCTCCCACTGTTATATACTTTCTTTCCTCCATCATTTCCATCTTTCCTTCCTTTCTCCTTCCCTTCTCCCATCCTATCATTCCTTTCTCCCTTGCTTTCACCGTGCTCGTCCCTCCTTGTCCTTCTTGTTGCAGGTTCTATCTTGAAAGCCTCTTCGCTGTAGAAACATCTGCCATAGTGATTATTTGTGTTGTATTTATTTTTTTAAATAAACGTTAAAGGACTAAGAACTTGAATATTGACCCTGAATAAAATACCAGATTTTTGCCTGAATACGTTGGAACCCTGTTTATCTCACTTGTAGGAGCGTCTCAGTTGGTTTTGAAGATGTTTAGAGAAACTTCGTAAACAGATGTTTCCTTGCTGCCCTCAGGTACAGCTGCAGCTCCGGTGTCAAAGATGGAGATGAGCGTCGTCGTGCGTAACCCAGAGATCGTGTTTGTGGCCGACCTGACGCGCGGCGACGCCCCAGCCCTGGTGATGACCACACAGTGTGAGCTGTCCATAATAAGTGGAGCAGAGTCACTGATGACCGCAGCCATCAAAGACTTAAAGGTCTATATTTTTTTGGGCCGGAATCATTTCATTTCAGTTCAGTTCAGTTCAGTTTAGAAATAAACAATAACTCTGGTTTTTATGTGTCATTTCAGGTTATGGCGTGTCCCTTCTTAAGAGAGAAGAGGAGGAACAATGTGACCACCGTTCTGCAGCCATGTCAGGTCTTCTATGAGAGCTCTCAACCCTCTGGGGGCCCTCAGGCTATGAAAGTTGACATTAACACTCTCACGCTGAAGGTGTGTATTTAATTCAGTGTCATTGTCAAACAGATTATTATTTATTCCTTAAATCAGAGTGATAATAAAAGTTTGTGTTTCCTTCAATGCTCTATTTATTTTAAAATAGCTCTGAAGCAGCTGTGTTGTTAGTAGGAGTCTGTCTTGCCTCACATTCACTTTAATACGATGCTATAAAGCTAGTTAGTGTTTATTATGACAAGTTACCTGATATTTTGATGCCTGCATTCTCTACCGTGAGCAGGACTTTTGTTTGAAGACGTTTTTAGCATTCTTGCCATGTATTTGTCTGCCCAGGTATCTCCTGTCATCATCAACACCGTGATTACCATCCAGTCAGCGCTGATGCCCGTGGCTGAGACTCCCGAGGAGCAGGAGAGCCCCGTTCCTGTCAACATCTGGGAGAAACAGGCCTGGAAGGAGCTCAAACTTTGGTTCTTGGAAGAGGACGGGGATGAAAGCACAAAGTCTCTGACCCCACTGATTCCACAGGGAGAGTCCTTAAAGGTATTTGTGTGTCACACTATTAAATATTTTGGATTTTCTGCCAAACTTTACACCGTTTATTGGTCTCTACTGTGATTATCATTTAAAAGTCAGGTTATTTCTAGATTCTTTTTTGCTTTAGTAGCAAAATAAATCAGGTAACACTTTATTTGAAGGGGTGTACATAAGACTGACATTACACTGTCATAAACATGACATAACACCTGTTATGACCATAAATGACTCATTATGAATGTTTAGGACTGTTGTCATTAATTGTCATTCGGTAAATTATGACACTATTAAAGCAAAGTTGACATTATTTAACATGTCTTTGTTATGACAAGCCCTTAATTTAACAAAACCCCAAGTCAAGCCCTTAATTTAACAAAACCCCAAGTCAAGCCCTTAATTTAACAAAACCCCAAGTCAAGCCCTTAATTTAACCTAATCCCAAATTAAGACCTAAATTTAACCTAATCGTATATCAAGACCTAAATTTAACCTAATCCCAAATCAAGCCCTAAATTTAACCAAATCCTAAATCAACCCCTAATTTAACCTAATCCCAAATCAAGCCCTTAATTTAACCCAATCCCAAACCAAGCCCTTATATAAACCTTGTCTCTGTTAATGTCAAGTTGTCATAACAAAGACATTTTAAACAATGTCAACTTTGCTTTAATAGTGGCATAATTTACCGAATGACAATTAATGACAACAGTCCTAAACATTCATAAAGAGTCATTTATGTTCATAACAGGTGTTATGTCATGTTTATGACAGTGTAATGTCATAAACATTATGTACACCCCTTCAAATAAAGTGTAACCATAAAGGACTATCACTATCTTTGTCTCTGCAGTTGACCATAAATTCAATCTGCGTGACTCTGGAGGCCGGAGTGGGACACCTTACCATCCCCATGCTTCTCGCCAAGTCCTCCTTTCAGGGAGAAGTGAAAAACTGGTCCACGCTCATTTACCTCCACAGCGAGCTCACCCTGGAGGCAAAAATAAAACCGGCGTTTCTCATGTGTTATTTCTCACTGATAAAGACCCACGGCACTGTGGCATCTTGAACTTTTTCTAACGTTTTTTTGTTGTGCCTGACTTTTAGGTTCACTATTACAATGAGATATTGGGAGTGTGGGAGCCGCTGTTGGAGCCCTTAGAGGACGAGACGGGCGAGGGCTTCAAGCCTTGGACTCTGAATCTGAAGGTAGTGTGAAGAATTCAGTCGAAGTTATTCCACGTGTAATTCCACATACCGTGTCTTAACACGCAATGTTTTGCAATCAGATGAAGAAGAAGCCAGTGAAGAGCATGCCTCTTTACGATGAGGTGGATTACAGTATTCCAGACTATAAGACGGTGATTCACATCAGCAGCAAAGACCAGCTCAACATCACCCTCTCCAAGTGTGGACTCACCATGCTGAGTAACCTTGGCACAGTAAGAGAAGCACAAAAATGCGTCCCTCGTTGACCCCTGCCTGAGATTGTGTGGAGATTTATTATCTGAGCCCTTTTTTTTTTTTTTTTTAGGCATTTGCAGAAGCTGCCAAACAGACCGCCGAGTGTTTTCAAAAGGATGAAGCTCCATTCGTTGTGAAAAACAGGCTGGGTCTTCCGGTCTCTGTGCGACATAGTGAGATGTTTTCCCCCGTGGGCAAGCAGAGCACCGGACACACTGTGGAGCTGGAGGATGGCGGGACCCTCGAGATGGACTACTCAGTCACAGCGCACTCTGATCAGTTCTCAGCTATGACTTCCCTGAGTGAAAAAGACTACTACATAGTGCCTAGTAAGTTAAATGCTACTCTAAAAGAGCTGATCCTGTGCTGTTTGTGCTATCAATTTCCTTTTCTCCTGTTTCTCCACCATCTAAAAGCAAACATTTTTGGCCATTTTTGTGAACTAGTTTAAACTCTGTGTGATTGGTCAGAGTGCATCAGCTGCAGCTTTTAACAAAACTGAACAATTTCAGTGAAAAGATGTCGTTTGTATCCTGAAGCTAAGCACCTAAAAGCTGCTTGTTTAACTGTTTTCAGCTCCGATGGGCCACACCTCCACCAGCGTAATCCCCCTGATCAAAGTGGGCAGGGGGATGTACAGCGTCATGCACAACGACTCGGGCGTCACTCGCTTCCTCGTCTGTCAGATTTCCCCTGTGGAGGGCAGCAAATACATCAAGATCCGCTCTCCTTTTCAGGTACATTGCAAGTTGTTGTGCAACCGCTCACTCATTGTTGTTTTTTCATGAAATTATTTATACAATCTTGGAAAACTACAAAAAGAATGCATTAGACACTGTATTTTACTATGCATCTGATTTTTTTTTTTTACTCTTCTTTGCAGATTATCAATCATTTCACAATTCCATTTAACATTTTTGAGGGATCGACATGTCTGGGAGAAGCTTCTCCGACTGAGGAGTTCTGTGTGCCCCTGGATTCATACAGGTGAGCGACAAACCCCCCCCCCCCCCCCCCCCACACACACACACACACATTTGATTTTCCCTTAATTGCACCATCTCATTAACCTAACTCTAGCCAGATTGATATCGCTCCGCCTAGCTCCACTCACATCCATCTGGGACCTCTCCCATAGAGAGTGATTTCTCCAACCAATTTTATTGTCCAGCCAATCAGGATGCAGCAGTTCATCATACATGTGACGTAGTGGAGAAGCGACCGTGACATGAGACTGTTTTGATAGCAATGGCGGCTCGTTGAGGAAGCAAGCGTTAACATTGATGCTGCTATTTCTTCCGTGTTGTCCAATCTACCTAATATTGTTTCATTAAAAGAACATCAGAGAACGCCTCTGAAGGCTTTTGTTGGTGGAAACAATGTTTTCGCCCTTCTCCCGACCGGATTTGGCAAGTTTTGTTTGTCCGTGGTTGACGCGTCCCGGAGCGGTTAGCACAAACCATGTTAGGAGGCCTTTAGTCCTCGACGCGGTCGGCCCGGAATCGACTCCGACCCGCGGCGCTTTGCCGCCTGTCTTCCCCCCTCTTCCTGTCAGCTCTCTGTCAATAAAACGCGTGTCAATAGAGCCACAAACACATTTAAAAAGTTTTTTTCCTGCGTCGCTCTCATCAGCGTCACAGGTTGGCTTCGGTGTGAGTGGTTGAAATAGCATGCGATAAAGATGACAGACAAGTGGCTTATCCAATCATATGCAAGGATTTTTGATAAGGCCCAGCCTTCAAAAAAGGCAATTCCTATGGAGATGTCCCAGATGGATGTGAGTGAAGCTAGGCGGAGCGACATACGTCTGGCTAGAGTCAGGTTATCATCCTATGCTTGTCCAGAACAAAATTCCCTTTCTTTATGTTTAATCTCTGCTGCCCTCCTCAGGTCTGAACTGAGCCTGCAGCCAATAACTGGGAACACCGCTGAGTACAAGGGACAGCAGTTTGCGGTATCGGAGGGCTTCAGTTACGAGGACATCTTAAACCAAGATACTCGCTTGCAGCAGACCTGCCGATGTGGTGGAGATGAGTTTGGCATGATGATGATCAACATCGTGCCAGTGAAGGATACAGTGACGTGCAAGGAGACGGGAGATATCGGGGAGAACTTTGACGTGCCCTTTGTGCTTCACCTCTGGCCTTCTGTCCTGCTGCGTAATCAGCTGCCTTACACAATTGTCTACAAATTAAAGGTACTAACTGAGCTTAATTTTACTAGCTACACCCAGACCTTATTGGTGTCAGACATGTGGAATCATAAAATCAGTTAAATAGACCCTATTTGACAACATGAACTAGACTAGTTCAAAAAGCAAAATTTGTCCCAATCTAAAGAAATTCAAGAACCAATGAGAATCAAACTCTTGGATGTTTACCAGTCGTGAAGAAGCCATTTTTCTGGCTGACCAGTGAACCGTAAAGTTGTCCACAAATGGACAAAGCATAGAACAATGGAGAACCTTCTCAGGATTGGCTGGCCTATCAAAGCTACCACAGAGTGCATTGCTAATTAATCCCGGAGGTATACTTGTTTCTTTTTGTGAAAAATGCCTTTTCACAGTACATGACACTGGATTTAATAACTTTATTGGACTTATGTAGGGTCCAGGTCTGTGCTGTGAAAACTCTGGTATTAGATTAAGACTGCAAGTGCAAGCAATATTGACTCAGAATGGTATGAGGTACACAAACATCTCTCAGTATACCCCTACCACTAATAGATGCATCCAGAAAACACCTGCTATCCTGTTACAGCGCCATCATTTGCTCAGCAGTTTTGTTGACTAGTCCCAATTGTTTGTGTTGCAATACGAATTCTGCAAATTTTTCATTGTTAAAGATAAATAAATTGAAACGAATCTAAGATATTTAGCACTGCAATAAATAAGTTTTTACCCACAGGGGATGGGGGTTTGTGGCCCTGAAGTCACCCTGGATCCAGGCCACTCTGCTCAGCTTCACACTGCGGTCATCAACCAGTCAAGTCTTGATCTCCGTCTTCTAGATTATTTGGCTCAGGACTGGTCTTCTGAATACAGGTCCAACTCGCGCATTTTACAGTTGCACAAAATATCTTGTCCGTCTTGCTTCTCCTCTAAGCGGAGAAAGCTTCTCGTCTTGCAGACTCCAGAGCGAGCAGGAGGAAATCACCTTCATCGTGTTCCAGTCGCTGCGGGTCGACGAGGAAGATGTCGGCGATGGGAACGAGTGGAAGAAGCCCGAGTTGGATATAGCCGTGCACGTGCAGTACGATCCAGGTCAGGCCGTCGTTTCCATCCACTCTCCGTACTGGATGGTGAATAAGACGGGGAGGCTGCTGCAGTACAAAGCCGACGATGTCCACCGTAAACACCCGCTAGACTACAGCATGCCCCTGCTCTTCTCCTTCAAGCCTCGCTATTTTCTGCGCAAAAACACGGTAAGACGAAAAAAAGGCTTTACGTTATTTAGAATATGTTTTCTAAAAAAGAAAAAACAATCGGTAACACTTCATTTGAAGGGTCTACATAAGACTGACATTACACTGTCATAAAAATGACATGACACCTGTTATAAACATAAATGAGTCCTTATGAATGTTTAGGACTGTTGTCATTAATTGTCATTCGGTAAATTATGACACTATTAAAGCAAAGTTGGCATTGTTTAAAATGTCTTTGTTATGACAAGCCCTTAATTTGACAAAACCCCAAGTCAAGCCCTTAATTTAACCTAATCCCAAATCAAGCCCTTAATTTAACCTAATCCCATTTCAAGCCCTAAATTTAACCTAATCCCAACTCAAGCCCTTAATTTAACCTAATCCCAAATCAAGCCCTAAATTTAACCTAACCCCAAATTAAGACCTTAATTTAACCTAATCCCAAATCAAGCCCTTAATTTAACCTAATCCCATTTCAAGCCCTAAATTGAACCTAGTCCCAAATCAAGCCCTTAATTTAACCTAATCCCAAATCAAGCCCTTAATTCAACCTAATGCCAAATCAAGCCCTTAATTTAACCTAATCCCAAATCAAGCCCTAAATTTAACCTAATCCCAAATAAAGACCTAAATTTAACCTAATCCCAAATCAAGCCCTTAATTTAACCTAATCCCATGTCAAGCCCTAAATTTGACCTAATCCCAAATCAAGCCCTAAATTTAACCTAATCCCAAATCAAGCCCTAAATTTAACCTTGTCTCTGTTAATGTCAAGTTGTCATAACAAAGACATTTTAAACAATGTCAACTTTGCTTTAATAGTGTCATATTTTATCGAATGACAATTAATGACAACAGTCCTAAACATTCATAAAGAGTCATTTATGTTCATAACAGGTGTTATGTCATGTTTATGACAGTGTAATGTCAGTCTTATGTACACCCCTTCAAATAAAGTGTTACCAAAAAAATACATTTAAGTAATTTCGCTGGTTTTGTGTACCAATGACCTATGAGCCTCTGCGTGCCAATCCAGGTTTAACACGTCGGCCCTTTCTGAATAACAAAAAGGAAAAAAAAAGAATTCGGCTAAATAATATAGCCACAGTTGTCAAAAGAAATACTGCATTCCTACTTTGCTAAAAGAGATATTTTCTGCACTCTCTCTCAGGTCCGCCTCATGATCTCAGACAGCGATCTGTCAGATGGTTTCTCTCTGGACACGGTTGGTAGCCATGGCGAAGTGAAATGTAAAGGCCGATACAAAGACTATCTGGTAAGGCTGTGTTGGATCTGTTCACCTTCAAACACTGAAGTTGCTGGCTGGATGTTGTTACAGTAGCCTGTAATAAAGTTTGTTGCATATTTGAACATATTTAGCAAACCTTAGCAACATTGATTACTTAATTTGCAATAATGGCAATGACACAACATTTTCATTTCATTATATCTATAATCTGCTGGCCACCTGTCAAGTCAGCATTCTTCCCCATCATGGCAATGCGATTCAGTTCAATACTGTAACATCTAACATCCGTTTATTTATACTTTAACGGTCTTTTGTAATTTTGTAATTTCCTGAGGTCCTGTATGTTGGGTTTTCATCAGCTGGAAGCCAAATTAATCATAATAATCAATCAATCAAAATGTATTTATATAGCACTTTACAACAACCAGCAGGTGTCCAAAGTGCTTAACAAAATGAATAAAATCTGTAATTAGCAGAAATAAAGGCTTGAGATCTATCCCTGTGTCGAATGAGTCTACAAGTTCATTCTTTGAACTAATATACTCCAAGATGATATTCTAATGTACTGAAATGCATCTCTATGTTATGTTTTGTTGTTAAAGAAATTCACATCACCGTTATCATATGCTGTATATTTGTTTGCTGTCCGTCTGCTCCCAGGTTGGTGTGACGATTTACGCGAGCAGCTTCAGTCTCACGCGCATCGTGACCTTTGTGCCGTTTTACATGCTGGTCAACAGAACCAAGCGGCAGGTCTTCATATGTGAGGACGGCCAAGAGAACTGGACTCAAGCAGACCCAGAACAGGTAAGAGAAAACTAGATACTTACATTATAATTCCTTTTTCACTTGTGCCTATGTTTTGTTTTGGGTTTTTTTAAGCAGCATTATTTATGCGACCATTAAAATTCTTTATAGCCGCTTTGTGGTTTTTGTCACATTATAGAAATGTTCTTTTTTTTATTTAAAAGTGAGTTTTGTACTTCTACCTCAATTCATTCTTAGTAAAATACTTTGTTTTGTTATTTTTTGCTCGTATTTAGTCAGCTCTTCCTTTCTGGCCTGAAAATGACACCAAGCGTCTAAAGATCAAATTAGAAGGATGTCTAGCTCCTCCTCAGACCATTGATTTCACCCGACCACAGAACTGCCTGTTGCTTCGTCTGGACAACGCCGTAAGTAAACGCTGTTACTCGAGCACCAAAGGGAAGCATCTGCTTTATTTCTTTTCTCACTTTCCTTTTTATTTCAGGTGGGCGGGATCGTTGTTGATGTGAACCTGTCGGAGCACTCGACCATCATCCAATTGTCTGAGTACCACGACGGGGCAGCCCCTTTCCTCCTCATCAACCACACCAACGATCAAACTCTTCAGTTCAGACAGAGGTAAGAAAACAAAAGGAGAATTTAAACTGGGAAAAATGATTTTAAAATATGCGGTTTTATGTAGATAATAAATGTTTTTTGTGATTAGATGACTGCATACAATTAGCCAGTGATAAAATTAGGGGCTGCCATGACAGTGACTATAATAATTCATCAGCATGCCATGTTTATGGATTTATCTTTATTTTCTAACAAAATTGCCTGTAAGAAGACTAAAGTGAAGCCTGGAAATATTTAAGTTTTCATCTGCCACTCTGATATCTCGGGGGAAAAAAATATGGGGTGCAATGCATGTATGCAAAATAAGTATTAGCTTAGTTTTGATGGCATTGGGAATTAAAGGGAATTACTGCATATTAATAATAATAACTTAGATTATACAGCGCTTTCAAAGTGCTGAACAGTAAGTGATAAAAAAATAGTAACACAAGAAATAAAATAAAACTATTCAAAAACAGATGAAAACACTAACATTAAAACAATATAGTTTAGGCATTGAATTAGAACACATAAGATAAGGTGAGCAAGTGGGTGTTTAGCTTGGCTTTAAAAACCTCCACAGAACATGGCTGCCCAATGTCTAGAGGGAGATTCGAAAGGAAAGAGCACGCTCCCTACAGTTCTCCTTTTTAAAGTTTAACTTTGAAAAGACCTGAGCCCTGAGATGAAGAGCAGGGGGTGGAACATGTGCAAAAGGTTGGATAAATAAGAGCGCGCCAGACCCTTTAGTGCCTGGTAGGTGAGCAGCAACATCTTAAAATCAGCTCGAAACTGACAAGGCAACCAGTGAAGGGATGTCAGCACTGGAGCGATGTATTCATATTTCCCAGTTTTGGTCAGGATGCGAGCAGTCGGGTTTTGAACCATCTGCGTGATCGAATAATGTTCTGTATTTGTATCTTTTAAATCTCACACACAAAACATTTATAATATAGGTGCAGTACTTATTATTCTGGGTATTCTTGCAGGGATAAGCACATTCTGACAAGTGGAGGGCCTGGTGAGAACATCAGATATTTTTTACTGATTAATGACTAAAATTCTTTGTTATAATTTCTTTCCTTTCAGGTCAAAGTCCCACAGCTCAATGATAATTTCTTCATGTGTAGCATTTTACTTTTTCGTTATACATGTTCTGCGTTTATAGTAGAACCTTTTTTTTTTTTTTTTTTTTTTTTTTTTTGCAGCACCAATAAACAGTAGAAATGCACCTATTGGGTTTTTTGTGACCAGTACAGTTTCATTTCAGGTCTGATCTGCTGATGCCAGTTTTTAATGGACGGCGGTTTTGTTTCTTCGTGAGAAGTTTTATGAAAATCCAAAATGATTATTACTTATGCTTCACAGCGTCTGTCCCTATGTGATTGTTGTTAAACGGTCGTCAACGTATCAAAGTACATGCTGTTGGTTAACACGGTGGGAGCTCTTAGTTTTGATGCGCTAACTAAATGGGAAAAGTTAGATTTTTTTTTTTATGTTGTTTAATTGATTGTAAATAATGTTCATTGGCATTGATTGTATTGTGCATTGTTCTTTTCTTGTATGGCTCATGCAGCACCTGGCAGGACAGCATGTGGGTGGCTCACGAGTTGCTCGACCTTTCCTTCTCAGTGGAGGAGGACAGGTAGAAAAATATAAAATGTGAAAACTTTTGTTTTGACACACTCTAAACTCAGGTTAAAGATTCATGAAGAATTGGAGCAGAGTAAGAAGGCACACTATAAAAACATAGTAAGAGAGACCCATGAAGGTTATTTTTTTTTTAGATCTAGCTCTATGGTCTGGTTGGAAAAAGAAACATGCTAAGTGCTGTGTATTGACATGGAAAATGTTAGAATATATCTCTAATTAGGCTAATATGTGGGTCAAAAGTTGCGTTATCTGGGCTTTAAGTATGTTTAGTTCATATAAAGACGGGCACAGTTAGCTATCTGCGCGCAGTGGAGGATAATTTCTGTTGACACTGTGCCTGTTTTTAATGTATTTCCAATTATGGGAATGTTTTTACCAGCAGGGCTGCTTTCTTCAGTAGATCAACAGACCCCCAAACACAATTACCATAATATCATGTCTAAAAATGTTGCTTTAATATATGAATAGCTGTAGTTATGTCTTTCAGAGCCTTAGTTATTTAAATTTCATCTACTTAGAAGTCCTATCAAAGGAAGAAAGTGAGAATGGCTCTGTGAATTCAACTGTAATGTGTAAGCTGATCTAATAAAAACATCTAATTATTATTTTATTAAGTAATTAGAATTAGAGCAAAAATATATTTGTAAAAAAGTTAAATGTAATTTTAATTGTTCATTAGGTTTCTAGTGTACAAATATTAGTCAATTACAAGTTTATCTCAGTAAATCAGAATATAATCAAACATGCAATTTAATTTAAACACTTTTATGTCACTTTTATGGCTATAATTAATGGAAACCCCAGAAATTGTAATAAGATGAAAATTATTTTCAAGCAGAAATATTGTGGTAAGCCATGAAGAGACAAAAGATTTTTTTTTTTTTTACTTTTTTACAACATTGTCTTGACTGGTCCATGAGATAATGAGGGTCAAACACAAAAGCAGCTTTATTAACATGCACCACAGCTCCCCTAATCAGCCTTTCTCTCATATGTTTCCCGGTTAAGACAAATTCACATATAGAAGTTAATTAGGGTGGAAATTTGAATGGGTCTCTAGTCAAAGAAATGATTCAATCTAAGCAGATCCAAGTATTATTATTTTTTTTTGATGAAGTGATGAGAGCAAAACCTAACTCCTAGCGAAGCAAAAAGTTATGAATCATTGCAGTGTTAGAGGTTCATTGACCTTGGTTCTAAATGTGTGGCTGTAGAGTGCAGGTAGTAATGAGATGACAGTGTGGCCTGCTCCCACATCCAAAGTGATTTCACATCTTTGCAAATTTGTGATTACACTTTTAATATTTCAGTTCTTCATAGCCGATGGAGCTGGGCAATATGGACCAAATATCTCAATATTTTAATGCCAATATACAAAATTTATCTCAATATGTCTTTCTTTTCATAAAGCAATTATTAAAAAGCATCTCTGAATCAAGGCTTTTCCCCAAATGTCTCACTGGTACATTTTTAACAAACAGCTGTAGATAAATATGAGAAAATTACCTACTGGAAGACTTAAAGCATAATTATAATGCAACATAGGCGGTCTCGATGTAAACAACATAGTCTCATATTTTAGAATAATCTCGATAGTTTTAAAATCCTGATATATTGCCTTTTCAATGATTTTCAAACTATTGCCTTTGGTCTGATGGATTTGTTGCTAATCTGAAACATTTTGGAAAGGGAGCAGGCGACACACCTAAAGGCCGTTAATGTTGTTTTCATTTATTCTGTTACCTTGTAGCAATGGCTTCCCTGATATTCCATCGGCTTGATGGGACTCTGCCTTGGGAATTACTCTCTCCTTTACTCTGAGTGCTTCTCTCCCCTTTATCAGCATTTCTGTACTTTTATTTCCATTTCTAGATAGTGGACTTCCCATTTCTTTCTTGCTTTGGGTACATTTTGCTAAAGATTCATACTTATTCAAACTAATATTACATACAGTCATAGAAGTTCACTTTCTTGAAGTTCTGGGGGTTTCCAAACTTTGTACTTATGTAGGGATTCGGTGCTTTCAATTTGTTTTTACAAACTTTTACATTTTGATCTTTTAATAAAATATTAACTGAAGATGTAATTAAATCGTTTTAGAGCATGGTGAAGACTAGACCAAAGCCCCATAGAACGTTTAGAGAGTGTACTTTCTTTTTGCAATGACCGTACGTAAAACTGTCCAGGAAAGACTGTTTGAGCTTTTTGGTGTATAGACTGTGTATTCTGTGTTTTGTGTCGTTGTTTTTTCACATTTTTTCTCTTCGTTGATGGTTGCATGTGCTCTGTAGTATTGCGCTCTGATTTGCTTTTATCCTGCCTTCTCACTTTAAACGAGAGCTCATTTTATTGTCCATTCTAACGCTGTTGTGGCGCTGTCTGTCTCTGGATGCGTTCTGTGCATTCAGCTCTCAGAAGATGGTGGAGTGGGAAGAGCTGGAGGCTGGAAAAGCCGTGTACTACACCTGGACCGAGCCCACCGGGTCGAGAGAGCTTTGCTGGAAATGTGGCGGGCACGAAGGAAAATTAAAGATTGAGAAGGTACTGTGCTTGAGTTTGAATGCAACTTTTGTACCTAAGAAATAATGGGTTATATTTAATTTTATTCTGTAAGTGCTATCTAGTATTATATGTTTAGTTTGCATTTATCTCAGGTAATTTAGATAAATATGGCTTACACCTATTAGAAACCCAGGATTCAGTTTCTCAGAAGAAATTGAATATTACATAGACCAATAAAATGAGAAATGTTTGCCAAATGAAAAGCATTTCCATGTACTGCACTCAGTACTGGGTTGAAGTTTCCTTTTGCTTGAATTACTGCATCTGCAGCAGGTGATGGAGGCGATCAGCCTGTGGCTCCGCTGAGGTGTGAAGGAAGCCCGGGTCGCTCTAATATCGGCCTTCAGTTTTTCTGCGTTATTGGGTCTGGTTTGTCTCGTCTTCCTCCTGGTGACACCCAATAGATTATGTCTGGGGTGTAAGAAATAAGAGATTATATTTAGGTCAGGCTAATTGCTGGCCAGTCAAGCAGCGATATCAGGGTCGTTTCTACTGGAAACTGAAATCGGCATCTCCATAAAGCTTTACAATCGAGGAAAGCATGAAGTGCTGTAAAGTTTCTTGGTGACTTTGGACTTTATGGAGCTCAGTGGACCATCGGCAGCAGATGACGGGGCTCCTCACCCACCGTGGAAACGTCATAGTGGATCTCTAGCAACTCTGATTCTGTGCCTTTCTTCCCCCACACTCTGGGGCTTTTATTTCTAAATGGATTTCAATTTTGGGGGGGGGGGGGGTCTATTTTGTGTTTTCATCTGCTGTAAGCAATTACATCAAAATTTACATAAATAAAAAAAAGGTTTCATTCTGTGGGTATTGAGTTTCCCGTTTAAAACAGAAATGATTAACTTTTCACTGAAGTTCTAATTTAAAGCAACCGCTGTGCTGCTTTATTGACAGATTTAGAAATGAAATGAAATAAATGAAATGATTTCAGGAAAAGATGTGGTTCACCAAACTAATGGAGATCCAGATTTTCTTCTTCAACCAGTTTAAGTAGAATAATAATCTGTTTTGCCATTGTTGTACATTAGTTATAAGTTAAATAGATTTCATGATTTTGGTGATTAACTGCATTATTTCTGCTGTTTCATCAGGAGCTGCTTGGTGAGCAAAAAGACAAAGACTCAAAACTTTACGTTATTCCCTTTTATGAAGGTAAGGGTACCGGGTCCTAAAATCCCCACTTCTACTGGATCCTGACGTTTTACACTTAATTTAGATTTCCAGTTAATAATCTGCTTTATTTCTAATGGAAAGGTCTCCAGCGTGTTGTGCTGTTCACTGAGGATAAGCGGGTCTTCAAGCTGCTTATGGATAATGAAATGGTCCAACGCGCTGAACAGGAAATCGTCCTGTCGCTGCAGAATATGGGCATCTCTTTGGTCAACAACACCAACGGCCAAGAGATTTCATTCATTGGAATCACCAGGTGATGTCTCGATTCCTCTTTGTTTGACTCAGATCTACAGCAGAAATGTTGATAGAGTGAACGTCTCTGTTTAGCTCGGACGTGGTGTGGGAGATAAAGCCCAAGAAGAAAGGTCGGTGGAAGCCTCTGAGCACAGAAGAAGCTGAGATGTTGGAGAGCAGCTTCAAAGAATACCTTGATTCCTCGCCGGTAGACGACCAAATCACTGACTTGGATAACAGCTTTCAGGTTAGAGTGCAAACATGATCTAATCGTTTTTAGTAAAAGAATAAATCATATGGTCAAAATGGTATCAGAATGATATCCGTTAGACATCCAGTTGACCGCAAGCCTGTTATTTTCCACATGTAGTGAAAAAGTGGATGGACGAGGATATAAATGACTTTGAATGTGTAATTATTAAACTTAATGATGTTTTTGTTTATTTATCCTTTAGGTCTGTTTTACGCCTAATTGTACAGATATGCAAATGCTGCAGCCAGTAGCAGCTCCTCTGAGGCGCCACTATTTGCCCGGGGTGAAGATGGAGTACAGCATTTCACAGCGACAGAGATCCTACCGTGTCCAAATCCACCGCATACAGGTGAAATGAAGCATCTGCCGGTATCAAAAGTGTTTTTTTTTTTTTTTCAAAGCAGGCAGTTAGTTGCTGCTGAATTACTTTCCAAAATGCCTGTGCTGCCGTTCTAAACATCCAGCTCTTCCCACCTCTCATATTTCCTGCCAATACGTTCTAGTTTGCAATTAAAAAGTCAAGCCTTTGAAAGACCCCACTTTCAAAGGCTGATAACCAATTCCTAGTTTTCTTTTAGGTCTGATCTGACAATCCCAACCTTCTTTTAAAGCAGTTTGAAATACCCAGACCCGCTGATGTAACGTTTATGCATAAAGCTTCAGAAAAATGGCTGTAGGTGCTTTGATTAGAAGTAGTATCTGCTAAGGCACCTGGTCTATTATCTGATCAAAAAAACATGAGACAGTATGCTGGCTTACGTTTTGTTTTTTTGTTTTTGTTTTTCTAATTTGATGCATTGAATAAACAAAGTAAATTAGATTTTTAAGTCAGAGCCGATCAAACTAAAACTGGCTGAGATCTTATGGATCTATAGGGGAAAAAATGCTTGTTGATCATTACATCCCAGAAACTCGTTAATGAAAACCCCAAGTTTAATTATAAACTCTATATGGATCATTGCAAATAAAGCAACAGCTTCATCTTCTTCTAGTCTTCCAAAGGCTTGTTCCTACCGTCATTCCTATTTAGTGTTAGTTTCTATTCATTCATGCATTAGTTATAACTTGTTCTTATTACAGATCCAGAGTCAGCTGCAAGGCGCCATCTTCCCTTTCGTTTTTTACCCTGTTAAACTCCCAAAGTCAATCGCCAAGGACACAGGTCTGTTGTTGCACCATCTGAGTTCATTTGACATAATCTACTCACCGTACATAGTTTGGTCTTTCAACATCATTTCTTTCATTTGTCTTCCAGAACCTAAACCACTCATTGATCTCAGCATTATTACCAGAACTGCTGGACACTCTGACATCTCTCGCATCAAGTACGTTTGGTCTTTATTTGAATTTACAGAAATGTTGTTTATTTCCTGTTGAATTAAATTGTCTCATAAGTCTTGAAGTCTCCCTAAAGAAGAATAGATTTCTTGCATCCATTGCCAGAAGCAGATTGTGTGCTCTAAAGTCGTACTTTCTCCGAGGTTAAATTTTCCTTATGTGACATCAGTCAGTGTGTTTACCAGATTAGCTACGCTGTGGTGACACTTAGAAACACGTTGGCCTGTGATGTGCTGCTATACATCTGGTGTATTTAATACATGATTAAAAAAACATGAATGTTTATGAGTTTAATTACCTGGTTGCTTTTAGAGCTCCAGTCAGCAGCCAGTCTTCTGTCCCTCAGATTGATCTTCTCTACCGTCTAATTTTTTTACACAGTGGTAATTTTTTTCTCGTTCTTCTTGAATGCCATATAAGTTGTTGTTTGACTTCAGGTACTTCAAAGTTTTGATCCAGGAGATGGCTCTAAAGCTTGATCTGGGCTTTCTGTATGCCGTCCTGGACTTCGTTACATCCGAGAACGCCGGTGTCATGACTCCAGAGCAGGAGGTAAGTTACACTCTCCCTGATAATTACCAAATCCTGTCCTCTGATTAAAATGTGTCGTACATTTTGATGCGTTCTTTTAGCACATTAAGTGCTAGGCAAAAAAATAATAAAAATTAAAATGATTCACAGCAAGAAACAGATTTTTTTTTTTAGACTAAGATAACCTGAGTAAATAAAGAAGCAGTCATTGATCCCTAGTCACACCTTCTTCTCTCAGTGAGCCAGGCTAATACAAGCTAACTTCTCCATCATTAGCTTTCAATTAAGAAAGCTCTTCAGATGAAGAGTAAAACTTCTTCAACTACATAAACTGAAGTCTGTTTTTTTAACCTTTTTATGGAACTTGGAAAGGAGGACCATA
The DNA here is from genome assembly GCF_011125445.2 of Fundulus heteroclitus. Taxonomy (NCBI): domain Eukaryota; kingdom Metazoa; phylum Chordata; class Actinopteri; order Cyprinodontiformes; family Fundulidae; genus Fundulus; species Fundulus heteroclitus. Next base: position 4,260,215 of record NC_046372.1, read on the forward strand.
ATCAACAAATAGAGAAAACATGAAACCAAAAGAACCAAAAACATCTAAAACAGTGAAAGCCTCACTTGCCTCATGATTCATGTTCATTCAGAATTAACATAAAGACCCCCCCTTAGATTTGGCAAAAAAAAAAAAAAAAAACATTTGATGATCCCCAAAACTTTGAGTTAAACATTCTGTGGGCTGTGTAACTTTTTGTTAGATGTGTTTCCACTTATGTCTGACCTAAAACATTCACAGCTTTCTAGAAAAACTACAGCAGACCGGACGTAGAGGACAGCAAGTCAACTATAAGTGGATTAAAGAAAAGTTTTTGGAGTGGCCTAGTCAAAGTCCAGACTTAAATACAGTTGAGATTTTATGTGATGACCTTAAACTGGAAATTCATCCTCAAAATCCGTCCAATGCAGCTGAAATACAACAATTTTACAAAGAAGAGTGGCTCCACAGCAACGTAAACGACTGATTGCAAGTTGTCATTTACGTTTAGGGGACATTGTCTGCTTCACACAAAACGCGTTTGGTTTGGATTGTTTTCTCCCCTAATAAATAAAATAATTTATAAAAAATGCAGTCTGTATTTACAAAATGTATCTTTGGCCGATATTCCAGATAAATATGCTAAATCTAACATTTCAGTGTGGGGGGGTAAAAGCAAAAAACAAATAAATCTGTAAGAGAGTAAATACTTTTTAATTGCACGTTCACTTCATGATCGGGTGTGTTTGTGTTTTTGTCCTGCAGGTGGAGCAGTTTACTAAGGACATAGAGTATATAAAGACCGAGCTGAACCATGTCTCCTCCAACGATACGTCTCCCATCAGCCTCTTTGAGTACTTCCACATTTCCCCCATCAAGGTGGGTCATTTGGAAACATTCTTAGTTGTTAGGCTGTCTGAGCAAGTTTTACCCATCATAGCTGAGTTATGGGCAGAGTAAACGCAAGAGAACTGTAATACTTAGTTACAAGATAAAAGTGAATACCTGTGAATAAAAGAGAATATAGCAAAATGGCACATAATTATGGGAAAAGAGGTAAAACCCATGCTAATGTGGTCAAACCTTAAATATAATTTTTTTTCACACCAACAAGGTGCAACAACAGAAAGCCAGTGTTTTGAAAGTGCTCATTGTGCTTAAACATGAGATGCGTGACGAAAAAGGAGAAACACAGCAGCATTAAGTGAACTCAGCGGTATAAGACAATTCATCCCGGTGTGGCAAATCTAACAGGAAGTGATACAGTAAGCATTAGCATTGCTGCTATCCGTTTAGGCTGCTGACCCTAGATCACTCTGCTGTCTTTGTTGAACATATAATTTTATTTTAACAGGGACAGTACAACTAAGACATTGTTACCTGTGGGAAACTGATTCTATATAATATAAAATGAGCCTAATTAAAATGAACAGCACATCGTTTCTGTTTTTTCTTTGCAGTTGCATTTGAGTTTCTCTCTGAGCACAGGAGGAGAAGACGGCTTAAAGGAGAAGAGGGAAACCGAACTCATCCCTGTTCAGTCCCTCAACCTCCTGCTCAAGAGTATCGGGGCAACTCTCACCGACGTACAGGATCTGGTCTTCAAGTATGAAGGCTCACATATTTAAACTCACAACCCGCTGCTGTCTCTTAATTATTTCTTCTTCTCTCATTTGAAGAATTAATTTCTGGTTTCTTTCAGGCTGGCATTCTTCGAGTTAAACTTCCAGTTTTACACCACTCAGCAGCTACAGTCGGAGGTCGTCAGACATTACTCTAAGCAGGTAATGGACGAGATTTCACTTCGTTTTTAGGCAAATTTGATGCATTGCTCTAGAAATGGTTTCAAACATTTCTGTCTTTTTTCTTCCCCCACCTCACTTTCTTTTCTATGTGATATAAATAGGATCTAACCCTAAATAGACCAAGATTTATTTTGTATTTTTTTTCTTTGCATTTAAAATCCACCTGTTTAACATTATTATACAATGAAAATGGGTCAGAAATCACAAATGTAGATACTTAGGTTGGATTTTTTTCATCATAGATTTTCCTTTCACACAGCAAAAGTTCAAAAAGCATGTAAACTGGGCGCCTCATGTTTATATTTCTGTATATTTCAGGCTATTAAGCAGATGTATGTGCTTGTGCTGGGCCTGGATGTGCTTGGGAACCCGTTTGGGCTGATAAGAGGATTGTCAGAGGGCGTGGAAGCTTTCTTCTATGAGCCTTACCAGGTAGGAACATAAATGGTGCATGAAATAAATGCTGAATAACCGCTTAACGGACTAAAAAGTATTTATTAATTTTTTCTAAATCTGTACATTATGTGTTTTGAAAAGTCATAATTACGATATTGTCGCCTTAATGATACAGTTGACCCTTTGAATGCAAGCTTGATTTCAAACAGATTTCTATCTTTAACATTAGTTTTTGGAGTAGAGGTATTTGAATTTTAGCATAACCAATGCTTCATGTCGGTCTAAAAACATTCCTATATGTACTATATTGTAAAATATCAATAAACAATGAATATTTAAGGTAACTCAGCACACTTCTTGCAGCCCTGGCCCTATATTCGTCTTCCGTTTATTTTCTTGTGCGTCAGAAATGTCATAAAAATGTGCAGTATTATTATTATTATTATTATTATTATTATTATTATTATTATTATTATTATTATACAGATGTATGACTGCATGAGGCAGCGGCTTTATTTGGGTGAGGCTGTGCAGAGATTTGTACTTTGTCTCCACTTTAATGGCTCTGGAAGTGAAATCTATGCAGCGACTGTTGCCAACACAGAAAAAGGAGGAAAATATTCCAGTTAAATCTCCTGCATTGCTGGTTTTTCAGGGAGCCATCCAGGGTCCTGAAGAGTTTGTGGAAGGAATGACCATCGGCGTGAAGGCTCTGTTTGGAGGAGCCGTTGGTAAGGATTAAACTCTGTTTGAACTAAGTGTAAGAGGCAATGTTCACTCTGAATGATCCAGGCTGTTCCTAAGGTTCAACCCGCTGATAATTTGTCAAGTTGTGTCCAAACTGAAGTCGTTTTAATGTGGGATTATTAAAATATCACACATGCTTGGTTGTACTGTTGAAGTGATCAAATAAACCAATAATTTGATCTAAATGGACTGAATTTAACTTCATCAACATGTCAAATGTTTCTAAAGTTGCAAACCAGTGTTTTCATCCCGGTTAGAAATAATAGTTTTAACTTGACCGGTTTATGACAAACTGTGGAGTTTGAAACAAGAGGTCCGCTTTTAAAATAAATAAAACTTTACTGTATTTTTTTTTTTCTTTCGTACAGGCGGTATTGCAGGCGCAGCCTCCAGGATAACGGGGGCCATGGCGAAGGGCGTCGCTGCCATAACCATGGATGAGGAATACCAGCAGAAGAGACGAGAAACCATGAACAGACAACCTACAGGCCTGAAAGACGGGCTGGCCAGGGGTGGAAAAGGACTGGTTTCTGTGGGTACACTTTATGTTTTCTTGAATTTTGAATTTATGAATAATATTGTTTCTTACCTTTTTATAAATGTTGCAATTTGGCCAAAAATAGAAATGTTCAATTGATAATTTCTTTTCTTTTTTTCTTTAGGGATTTGTCAGTGGGATCACAGGGATTGTAACCAAACCTATTAAAGGTGTGTTGAAACCTACTTCTTACAAACAGAAAAAGACATAAACTGTTTCTTAATGGATAACCGGCTGAAAATGTTGAATATTTCTGCAAACACTGTCCGTTATTGTGCAGGGGCCCAGAAGGAGGGAGCGGCGGGTTTCTTTAAAGGTTTCGGCAAAGGTCTGGTGGGTGCCATAGCTCGGCCGACGGGAGGCATTATCGACATGGCCAGCAGTACTTTTCAGGGAATTAAAAGGTATGAAGACTCCCTTTTCTGCTTTTTATTCCCATCCTTTCCATTTCACACTGATAGGGTGAATTAATTAGATTAATTGTCTTGTTGAACCTGCTTTTACACACACTGCACCTCCAATCTAATACAGCACTGGTAATAAAAAAAAAAAAATCCTGCATTTGAGTAATTCAGTTGATTTTAATATTTCTCATTTTTATTCTATTCATATTCTTGCAGAGATTTTGGGCATTTTAATTGGTAATAAATTACTTCCTGTTTGCTTCTGGTGTTAAACGCCATGAGGTCCATTTCTTTTTAGCTCTTTAAAATAGAAAAGACAAGAGAACGCACAATTTAAGCAAAGCAGATGAGTTCAAATCTTTGTAGGTTAGAAAATGTCTAGAAGGAAAAGAAAAAAGTTTTCCCCTGAACATGTTCATTAACCTGGCTCTGCCAGATAGATTTGCTCCGCATATCCATCTGGAAACCTTCCGTTGAAGTAATTTTGGGAAGGGGCGAAAATACTGGTTAGCTGATTGGCCTGTGTTGGTGATAGACGGGCCAAATAAACCAATCAGATTCGTCGTCGCTTACGAGCGACGACGAAAACACAACCACAAGCCAAGCTACTCTTGCTGCTGCAGGTAAAGGCTCGTTAGCTCAGCAAAGAAATACTCTGTAATTCCGATAAAACTTGCTCGATAGCCACGCTAACGCTAGTTTCATCGGCTGAAGCCGCCATGTTCTTTAGACTGAACTGTCGATCTTCTCGTTGCGTCACACCTCAACTCACCTCAAAGCCAACGCTGATTGGACGTTCGTTTGGTGAACGGCTCCAAATTTTCTTCAACGGAGAGTAGCCAGACTGATCTGCGAGTGAAACCTTGAAAGCTCGCGAGATCAGGATGGTCTCACGAGGCTACATGTTCATAGCTACAGCCAGAGCAATAATTAAAAAGGTTTGAGTGACTTTAAGAGTGACGAACAAGGCCTTAGCAGGACCCGACACTGTCTAGTCATTATGCATAGTGACTAGACTCATCAATGAGTGTCAAACCATTACGATTGGTTTTAAGGCTTTTGGACTCATCCTTACCAGCGGTGTAAATAATTGTTGAAAGTACTACAGTAAGTAATCAAGTAACACATTTCTATCTCCCCCCTGTCCCGCTTACAGGGCAGCAGAGACCTCACAAGATGTCATCTCTCTGCGTCCTCCTCGCTTCATACACGAGGACGGCGTCATCCGACCATATAAGGAGAGAGAGGGTATCGGGAGTCAGATGCTCCAGGTAACAATTCGCTGCACATTGTAAAGAGGTGACATCTTTATTTTGTTTCTTCAAGTAGGGATGAAACAAACATTGTTAGTCGATAAAGAGCCTCAATCTCATACCTGCCTTTCTACAGACACATTTCAAAAGTATAATGAAGTTATTAAAATCAATGCCATACCTATGATTATCCTCTGTTTTAGTGCTGCTGAGTCCTTTGTGCACAAAGCAGACCAAGATTGCATTCCTTGTATCATTTATCGTCAAGCATAAGAAATTTATCGCTTGATTCCATCTTTCTTGCATTATTACAAGAAATGACAACGACAAGCTCCCATCTTTTTAGCATCTTCTCAATTGCTTGCTTTTAGGCTCTGCAGTGAAAACTGCTGGACCGGCTGCACCAACAGCAGATATGCTAGCTACACTAGTTAGCACGTTTCATCGTGATGTTTTATGGCGCCTTTTCGTAAAGGCTGGAGATTCAGGCCACAGCAGGAAGCTGAAGTTGAGGGCAGTCTCCTATTTGGATATAAACAGTTCACACACGCTGTGACCTGATAGCTGGGATTAGCTCAGGATATCCATACATTTAGGAAATTTACCACAAATTTATAGGTTAACAGACCTCAGGAGAAAAACAGTTATCTAAAACAAAATGAAACAATGACGCTGCTTAATGTTCATCAACGCTACTAAAATCTAGCCGTTGACTTGAAAGATGTGTTCAGTTTCACCAAAGAGATACAATTACCAAGTGATATATATTCATGAGTTCCTAAATCTGATTGTTTAAATACCTCCTGGTTGCTGTGAATGCTGCCACTCATAGTTTAAATCATTTTCACCGTCACCCATCCTTTCAGTGATCCATCCTTTCCTTCGTAACGTCTCACTCCATCTGACTCAAACCAGATGCTGCAGCTTCACACGTCAGAGGACACATCTGAGCTTTTAGTGCTGGATTTTTAGGACGTCCTTATGTCATATTCAGCTTGAGATGAGGATTTTAGTGAAAATGAAGTGAATGCCACCTGCAGTCAATTGTTTATGGTTACTTTTGTCTGATGAAAGAGGCTTCAGATGCTTTGTCCTTTAATACAATAAACATTTTAGGAATGTGAACATAAAGAAACCGGTTTACTATTTACAAAGTGATTAAAGTGGCTTTGATCTTGGTGTGAGTGTTGGAGAACTTTAAGGTTGTGATTATGGTTCCATGAAATGATTCAGCTGTTTACAGGCATTTAAGGTTTAGAGTGTTATTTGTGAGTCATTTACAACTTTAATAGTTTTTTTTTCTTTTTTTTATATGGTTTTGTTTTATTGGGAACCTACTTCTAGATTGGATTGAACCTTTTCAAGAGTTTCTGTCTCCAGTCCTTTCTGTTCTGATCCTCCTTCCTCTCTCTTGTCATGTCCACAGAGGCGATTGGGTTACATTGAATGGAGTAAAACTAATTCAGAGGATGAGGATGATGAGTAAAACAGCTAAAATCGACCACTGAAGTGATGTAGACTAGTGCTGTGTTGTCTGTAGTCTGTGTTGGAGATTTGCAGATTATTATCTGTTGTTAAAACATTTAAAGAGGCTTTTTAGGAGCAGAAAATTGTATTTTTGTATTGTATTTTATTTTTTTACATGTTTGTTCTGTTTTTATCTTGTGTCTGTATCTTTAATTTAATTATCCAGTATCCCATTCTTGTCTTTGTTTTCCCCATTTTCTTCCTTAACTTTTGTTTGGGAAATCCTTCATGAACTGCAGTTTTAAGTCAGATTTTGTTGCTAATAAAAGATTGTTTTTAAATTCTAGCCTCCATTGTCTGTTTCATCCCATCTATTCCCTCCACCCCATCATTCCTTTTTTATTTGTTTCACTAAGTTTTCTTCATATTTCCATTCACTCACTTTGCTGCGGACTATGTCAACTCATTCCTACAGTTAGTTCATCAGATTTGATGTTTAAATCACTTTGCAGGCCTACAAATAAAATTTTATTCTTTTATCTTTGAGGCTTTTTTAACATATTTTGTCTTTTTAATATATTTTTTTTCTTACAGAATATTGAGAACGGACGTTTTGCCAAGTACAGATACTTTGCTCATGCCCAGGTGAACGAATCAGATTTCTTCATGATCACCAAAAGGTAGGTAGCTCTGACACCTTATCAAATAAATTATTTTTTTTATTTTGCTCAAAGGACATAATTTGATATTCATTTGATTGTATTTCCTAGTTTCACCACTAGATGTCCCTACAGCCTGGAGTTGTCATGATACTAGAATTTTAAACATAATTTCGATACCCAGGAATATATTTGATACTGAATAGCATTTTCGATACCACAGGGGGAAAAATGGCAAATAATTAAAGGCATAAAAAAAATTTATCAGCATAAAAAAACTGACCTTTTTCAATCTCAACATAGAACATGCTTCCTCAATAGAATCACAGATGCTCGTTTGTGCAGATAAATGCTAAATAAATAACACAGATATAACACATTCCTGGTAGCATGGTAGCCACAGCTAATCTCACAACATTTATGCAGACCAACGGTCGCTCTAACATCAGTAATTCGTTTAATGTATTAAATTATGAACGGGAACTTTAACTATCCTGTCAGAATTCATCATGAAGGCCAGGCTGACGGTCCTTGACATTTTTATGACCAAGTTCGTTGTGCTCATTGACGTTGTTCCCACCAGCTTAAAGCACTGTTTGTCAAGATCTTTGGCTTTCTCTTCTTCGTTTGCCTAATATGCAAAAATATTTACTATTGATACCATGCCAAATTAATATTGTATCCAGATCCAGCATTTGAGTATCAATACTTTTCAGAGTATCAATACTTTTGTCAAACCTACTATAGCCTCTGTGCAGTTTCATGACGTATGGATTGCTGTACGTTTATAGGTTTTTGTTCTCGGATTCAGTTTAAGTTTTAAAGTTAATAACTCTAATGTGCAACTGTAAAACATGTATTTAAGCACAATCAAAAAGGAAATTTATGTTTGATTATTTCATTGTTGTGACAGTGTTACTATTACTGCAAAAAAAAACAACAACCTTATGCCGTTGTGGACAGCCTGGTTATTTCCCTTTCAATGGAACCACACTTGTAAGCGTAATGCATTTGTGGGTTGAGCAGCAGAGTTGACTACAGCGTGTGGGTGGTAATCAAGAAGTTGCTAAATCCTCTATGCCAGTGCCTATCAGCTTATAAGGCTATCAACTCTTTTTTTCGCATTGCTAGTTAGATTGGATGATTGGAGGCTGGAGAAACAGAAACTTGTTTTTGACTTTGCCTGTTTGGGCCTTCTTTTCCAAAATCTCCCTCTTTAATTGGTGTTAAATATTATAATTAGGGTGTCTGCACTCCTTTGCATTAACCATGAGTAAGTATGAAGCGCTAAATAAGTCTGCCAAGCACCGCTATTCAGAGGCATTCAAAGTTACGCTTGTGGCAGACGGTGCTCGAAACATGACAGCAGCGGCAAGACTCCTTCCATATGAACGTCTGCCTTGCACTGCGCTCGTTTTACAGTGACCAATCACTTTTTCACTAGGTGACTGGATTTAAGTAGATGTTGAAAACTTGTTGGTCACATCAACCACAGCCCATCTAATGTTGCTTTTATTGGGGTTGTTTTTATTTAATTGAGATAAAAAAAAAATAACAGGTTATTTAATTTTTATTATTCAATTAACAGCCCTAATTATAATATCTAAATGTTTTTCCTTTTATGAGTATCTTTATTCAAATTATAGATTCACCCTCAAGTTCTGACCTGCCAACACCAATTTGGTTTTCTTTTCAAGTACTATAATTGACCACATTTAATATTTTTTGTTATTTTTTATTGTTTTGAGCTAATATTTTAAAACCCATAATTAGCAACTTGTACAGTTATCTCAATTAACATAGCATTTGTACAATGTTAATGATTAGTGTGGGTAGTTTTTTCAGTATTGGATTAGACAAGAAAAAAATCTCCTTTACTGTCCCGCAATAGGGAAATTCGGGAGTGACAGTGGCAAATACAAAGACATTTACACACAATTATTAACAATGAAAAGTGGAAGAAAAAAGTAACATACTAGTCTGATCAAAATTCTCTAAAGAAATGCCAGGAATAGGAGATACAAAGTAAATAGAGTAAATATTACACAGTGGAAAATATTCACCAGTGGAAAAGACTCCAGCCTATTTATATAACACACAATAATACGATATGCAGTGCATGATAGTGCAGCAGTCTCCCGAAGTAGCTAAGGTGTGTGTGAACTGCGTTTGAACTGTATTAGCATTTAGCATATTGTATTAACAATTAGCACAGTTAGCATTTTTACTGTTTACCAATTATAGCATATCATATTTATACGCTATTAGTGATGAGTGCAGTTTACATTTAAACACCATTAGGTTTTAAAGCAGTTAGCATTTTTATAACATTAGCAATGAGCAACTGTAGCGTTTGTGGTTAGCACAATTAGCATTTATACATTATTAGCGTTTAGCACAGTTTGCATTGTATAGTTTTAGCGATTAGGGCAGTTAGCGTTTGTACAGTTTTGGTGATTAAAGCTGTATGCGTCTGTAAAGTATTAATGAATAGAAAAGTTAGCAGCAATACAGTATTAACGATTATAGCAGTTATTATTTGCACAATATTAGCGGTTTGTGCAGGAAAACATCTGAAACGAATTAGGTATTAACCCTGCATTTGTACTGTATTAGTATCAGCACAGTTGGTGTTTGTATGCAGTGATTAGTAAAGTTAATATTTGTAAAGTAGTATCTATTGGAGCAGTTGGCATTTGTAAACTATTAGCAATTAGTGCATTTAGCATTTGTGAAGTATTAGAGATTAGCACAGTAAACATTTCTACAGCAATGCCCAGATGACTGCGCGTTTTAAACTCCTTATTGATACGACGCTGATTCTAAACTAGTTTTGTTGGGTCCCTCTTGCAGAGGAATATTTTTTGTGACTAAAGGCACCTTTGGCCAGCTGACCTGCGAGTGGCAGTATCTTTTTGAAGAATTCACAAAGGACCCAAAAATTGTAGGTGGACGTCGACTTCGGATTGAGGCCAAGGTACAAACGCTAGCACAAACGTTATTTTTTTTAATTTTGTTGAAATTTCACTGCAGGCTCAAATTAAACTAATTTGAACTATAAACCTGCAGGAAAGGGTGAAATCAGTCTTCCACGCCAAAGAGTTTGGGAAGATCATAAACTTCAAAACACCAGATGTTGCCGAGGTAAGCTGAGAACCGGCCAGTTATGTTTAGGATGAAGTTATATTGAATGAATGGATTAATTTATGGACTAATTTATTCTAACTGCTGTGTTCTTTTTCAGTGGGTTCTTACCAAATTGCAGGAGGCCAGAGATCGTTTACCTAAATTCTAATAAAGACAACTAAGATGTGCTAAAAACACACACGGTCAGTGTGTCAGTGCCTTTGCTCTCTAATGCATGCCTGCTTTGTGTCCCTTAATGTGTAAGCAGCGCACAAATAATGTTTTTTTTTTTTTATTGACTGACTGCATGAAGTTAGGAGTGAAAGATTAGGTGAGAGTGAGATAAAACAAATATTCTTACATAAAAACGTGTAACTGGTGTGTTTCTGAATTACATGATTTCTTTACAGAATCTCAGAATGCATTGAACCAAACTTGTCATTACTCTAATTGCACTCATTGTTTTTGCACAAATGGTTTTATTGTTGATTTAAAGAACATTAATCCTAGAGTTTACCTACACATTTTGTAACATTCAGCTGATGAAACCGGGGTATTTTGAAACCTAATGCTTGTCTTTAGTTCTGTCTTTCACTGTCAGACGCATAAAGTCACTGATTTTATTCCACTTCATTATCAGCTATGTTTGTCTTTGTATAAAAAGGTAGAAATATCACTGCAACAGCTTGAAAGTATCCTGAATAACACTGAGGCCAAATTTCCAATTGCACATTTAAGGTTTAAAGCTGTTTAATATTTAACAGATTATATAAAAGGGAATCAACGTGTTACTGTAACATTATCATGGTTCGCCCTTTCTTTTACCTCGCCAAGTTTTCCTGTTTTTACATTTTTTTCAATACTAAGACTGTTTAGTTGGAGATTTACGGATGCATGCTATTTTTATACTGTACTCTAATCAGCTGTATGTTCATTTTATATAATCATTGTAACCATGCTCATCAGTCTGTGGGATGCAGATAATAATGTTACATGTATGTTTTTGTACCACACACATGCGATGCAAACTTTATGAAAGAGAAATATATGCAGAGAGAGGTTTATTTAAAATTAAAGGAATTCTAATTATTATTGGCTGCTGTTTTGTCCGAGGTACAGGTTTCCTGTTTGTGTCGATGAATATTAAGAATAAACATTTCTGATGCCATTCTTACTTTTTTTTTTTTTTATTTCTCTCTCTCTTTCCAGAGGGTTGGCAGATTGTTTACAGATGTTTTTTTTGTTTTTTTGTTTTTTTTATGTTTCCAAAGAAAAAATAAAATATATTCTTCAAATTTCAGTGCAATCTTTATTAATCTGTAGTACCAAGAACAACATTTTTGTACTTCTCAGTTTTTTACAACAATATCCACAAATATTATTTTCACTTCAGCTTAAATAACAACCAGCTTTAGCTTCTATAAGTACATCTCAGTTTATGTACATCTAAACAAGAGAAAGCTTGATAGTAAATTAGCCTCTTGCATCAGTGCCTAAAGAAGCTCTTTCTGCTACATGAGAATATATTAGTCAAAACCTCTTCTAAGATTTCAATATATATAATTTTTTTAAAGAAAGACATTCACACTTTGAGTAAGTCAATAAGTTACCTCCTAAGTTTCACATTCTTACTACGACTTTGAAGTAGCCTTTACAGCAGAACTGAAAAGACAAGATGAACTTAATCTATACAAAGTTACGATTTAGGCAGAAAAACCTACACAACTCATTGTTTATGCCTTGCTGGTTCCATCTGTTCAGCTAAATAGGATCTTGTGCATAATATTTTATCCAGGAAAGCTTTTACATCAGGCATGGGCCAACAGCACTATGGCATTTGCTTCAGTGGTAGCTACACCAGGTTGAAGTCCTTAAGGTTGGCCGTGAGGATGGTGTCTTTCACGGCCACAAAGATCAGGCGGATGTTTTCGGTGTCCGTGGCGCAGGTGAAGTGGGAGTACAGCTTCTTGTCTTTGTTGGGATTTTGTTCTTGGTACATCCTGAGGATGAAGTCCTGAGCTGCTGACGCGTCCTGCTGAGGTCCTGCAAAGGAGTGACGAGGTATTGTTTGAGGAAAAACTAAGTTAACCCTTTTAATGCCATTTACTAACCATTTAAACTCAGACTCAACTAGTTAAGATTCAAGATCTGATGGGAAAATATAAAATCTAACCTGTGAATTCAGGGAAGTAGGTGACTATGTGAGAGTACATGATCTTCTCCTTGAGGATGTCTGTCTTGTTGAGGAAAAGAATGACAGAGGACTTCTCGAACCAGGGGTAGGTGATGATGGTTTTGAACAGGGCTTTGCTCTCCTCCATGCGATTCTAAGGATGAGACGACAGTGGAGCTAGATTTTAAAACAGCCAACTTGCAATTAAGAAAGGAATAAAACTGCAATAAACGAAACTTAAATCAGTTTTAATTTTTTAGCAATGGTATTGTGTTGAATGGTTGTGTGGCTGCATATTGGAAACAGAAAAAGGACAGAGTGAAGACTTCTGCAACAAAGATCTTAGACACAAGCTCAGTTGAAGTAAATGGGTGAAGATGATTCATTTATTTTTAGCCATCAAAAATAGGCTCTATTAGAAACACTTTTTGCCCCAGAATTTGGAAAAATGTAATCTATGATGGTAGGGTTAGGGTTAGACCCAATGAGACTGAGGATCAAGGATACAACTGAGTTTATTGTAAGGATTTGCTCACACAGGGAGTCAACAGCCAGACCAACAAGGCAATCAAAGTTATTCTGTATAAGCATAAGGTTAAGAAAATGTGAAGTTAAGAAAAGGCTTTCTTTCATTGTGAGTTTCCCTTTTTTTTGTCATGTCAGTAATAAAAGAAAGTCCATGACTTGTGTTGGATCAAAAACCACATTATCCAAGCTTAGCTCATTGACCAGATGATAATCAGCTAAAGCTACATTTTGTCCCCCCCCCCCCCCCCCCCCCCCCCCCCCCTGTGTCTGAGTCCAACAAAGAATAGATAATTTGACACAGCTGACATCTGAGTGTGATATTTTCCCTTTCAACCAAACGTGTAGCATTAGCTTTACGTTACTTTTACAACCACGTGCTTTCAGAGACGGAGTAGTTTATTATAACAGTGACATCTTGAAGAAGGTGGATAATGCTGAGAAAATTGAGACTTGTGCTTAGTACCAAATGGGCTATTTTCGGTAAAAATGTTGGGAGAAATGAGAGAGCTGGTTTACACTTCTTTACATCAAAGTTACCATGCTGGGCGGAAGCAGAGCAAAAATCACATCTACCGCAATGCTGTCAGAATTTGATGTTTAATGTGATGTTTTTTGTCACAGGCGCCATTTCCTATTGTCCAGAACAAAGGCAAACTGGACTCATGACAAAGCGCTTTTAATTCTTTCGCATAGGAAACTCGTTTGTTAAATGTCCAAGCTGATGGTCCCCGAAAGCATTTCTTCCCCTCACTGGACAAGGCACCAAACAAATCTTCCCTTTATGAAGCCAAACTCAAGCAGGGGACTTCATCACTCATCCTTCGTGGGAGGACATTATGTTATGCACTGATGCCCAGGTTCACCCGTCCAAACGTAATGCTTCTGTTTCTTATTGTAAAACATTTCTCAAATTTGGTGATGAAAATGAACATAACAGTTATGAGATACAAGCCTGAATAAAAGTGTTCTGGTGGGACTCTCACCTCATTGTCGCACTCTGCCAAGACCTGGTCGTACTCACTGAGCGCCACCAGGAAGATGATGGAGGTGACGTTCTCAAAGCAGTGGATCCACTTCCTCCTCTCTGACCTCTGTCCTCCAACATCCACCATCCTGCCAACAAACCAGCCACAGTGAGCAACACCCAACGCTGCAGTGGGATGTTTTAAAGAGCTCAAACTTCTATTTTACCTGAAAATGACGTTCTCCATGTCAAAGGGATACTCGATGATACCCGTTGTTGGCACTCTGACTCGAAGGATGTCCTGGAGGTCTGGTAGGTAAGAAGGCTGGGAAATCCGATCCAAGTCGCTCAGATAACTGAAATGATTCACAGCGGTGACATTATGAGAGGAGATAATAGTTAAGTTAAAGAGAGTCAGCTTTCTGAAAAAGCCTGACAAGTAGTACTGGTGCAAAGCAAGCATGAGGCAATAAGCAATGTGAAATGTTTGATTATGAAGCCGTTTATGGAAACTTCGGAAGAATCCAACAGGTAAGAGCTTTGTTGCGTTACAGGAGTAAAAATAGAGCACACTTTAGCTAATAAGAGGATTTGCATTTCCAAGAATAGAAGAGGGGGAAAAAAAAAAGCTAAAAAAAGAAAACATGCTTTTCTCTTTCAATTTCACTAGGCGAGTAAGAGACAGGTTTTATTTATTAGGCATAATCCTTTTTCTACTATGAGTGGGTGCTCATCTGCATGGCCAGAAATTGGCCTTGCAAGTCCTATTTGCAGCTCTTCCGTCTATTTTAAAAGCATGGGACCAAACCTGACACGGTTATGTGGCGTGAATAAAGGCAGCCGTCCAACACTAGATCTCTTTTGGTTTTAAAACTGAGTTTCAGGAGTTTTATTTCAGTATATTGCCCTGGCAGAATTAACTATTTAGATTTTATTTTTTTTAAAAGGGGCAAACAGATGCCTGTTTTTTTTCCATTGTTCTATAAGTCTATATACCAAAAAGCAGATAAAATCATACTTTTTTTAAGTATCCAAAGAATTTGGATATAGTAATTGTCCTAACCTTTTTGACCTAAACAGTATGTAATCCTGATATCCTGTTATGTTCGGGTCAGACGAGAACACCAGGCATTCAACAACTGGCCCAGTGAATGACAAAGAAAACATTAATAGTTTCAAGCAGCTTGTCTTAAATGAATTCATAAAATCTGAAAATGTAAGGCAGGGGCCATTGCGTCCTAATCTGGGCTCTGGGGTTTGCTTTAATGAGCTGTAAACCATCTGGATGGCTGAACTCTCACTATTTGGTGGAGTCGGACAGCTGGTACTCCCTGCGTCTGTCGTAGCACTCCTGGATTCCACCGTCGTTCCACAGGTTCCTGATGGCCACCACAAGGTTCTGATCCAACTCCTCCACCTTGTCCACCTCTACCTCCAGGACTGAATTTGCACTGTTCTGTGGACAAAGGGAACAAATAATTAGTTTAGAGTTGATTTATGTATATTTTTTCTATCTAGTGTTACTGGCTTCTGAGCCCACCTGGTTCTGCGGATCAGAGAAGGATATGCCGAGCGGCCCCATGGCTCGGATCATGGTCTGCATCGATGTGTAGATGTTCTGGAAGACCAGCTTGGCGTAACTCCTCTTGTCGTCGTCTGTGTATCCCCCTCCATGGATGATCCTCATCTGTTTGATAAAGGTGCTCTTCCCACTCTCACCGGTGCCTGTTCAGAGACAGAGAAGCTTACACTCAGCAATTTGTATTCATGTGTGCCACATCCTTATAATATTTACATTTGGAAGCTGCTGTGAGATGTGAGGTGTAAGCCTCAGAAAGCTGCTAATATGCTCAATGCTTTGCCTTCAGCTTGAGGAGGTCTAGTTCTGGCATCAGGCGGCTCGGTCAAAAACATATTTAATGAGAGGGACAATTAGTCAGTTGAAAGTATATAATTCACAGCAAAAAAGGAACCAAAGGTGAGTCAAATTTGATTGAAATTAGTGTATGTGGCCTTAATTTGAGGCACGTTTAAATGATCTACTGATTGAATAAAATTTTTACATTTAAAATAGGAATAACTTATCTCCATCATCTTATTTCAAGTGCAGAAGATCTAATTATCTTATTTTAGGGGGGGGGGGGATAACCTTATTTACCTGCTCAAATCAAGGACAAATACACCTTCTTCAACAAATTTTTACTTACTTTTAGTTTCCTTTTTGCAGTGTGTGGTGTTACTGTGAAGTCATATGCAAGACTCGTTTTAGACGATCATCTTAATCCATCCTAACCTTGGAGATGATTGAATAAAGATCTAACATTTATAGCTCAAGCACATAAGGAAGATTCCACCATCTAAAGAAATTCTTGTTTAAATAATTGTACATTTCCAGGGTTTCTGATTATATTACAGCATATTACTGTACTTTAGATTAAGATTCATGGTAGAACAGGTGACCTGTGCTAGTGGGCTGAGCACACATCCTGGGGGAGCCCCGGTGTTAGTGAGGAGTCAAAGAGAGGCGTGCCTGTCAACTCTCACACTCTGTGGGGTTTGTTTAAAACTCCACAATCCAACAGAGATTATTTAATCCCAGATTAAGGAGTTTGGCTCGACGTAGCACCAGATTGTATTGAAGGGGCCTAGTCCCGTACTATGACTGTACAAATTTCTATGCTAGCTCACTCAGATGTTTTCCAATTAAATTATCACACCCTGTTGGCTTAATATATTTTATTGTTGTGTTTTAAACTTTGTTTTTCCTCTATTTGTTAGTAAATAAAGCGCTTGTGTGCATATTTACCACCAAAACCATATGACCGGAGGTATAAGGACCTTGTACAGGTAAAAGGTCTCATTGCGTATAGCAGTGGAGTTGAGCGACTCAGCAACGCCCAGCGGAGGTGCGAAAAGAAAAAGTCCAAAAATCAAGTGTAAAAATGCACGGGAAATATTTGATGCCAAGAGGGATAAGACATGAGTAAGCGCCGCAGGACGGCTTACTGGTCCTTAAGGCCTAAACACTCCAAACATTTTTCGGCCTGAAGTAGCTACGTCAACTGTCACCATCTTGCTTCCTGATTGTTGCGCGGTTACCGCCTGCTGATGGCGCAACAATGTTAATGTCTTCTGATTGCGCCCGGTGCAAAGTTCTTTTCAGAAAAAAAAAGGACTAAGTAAACAGTATCAGGACGGATGCTTGGTGTATATTGTTTTATTTGAAGATGAATATATGTTGTTTTGTGTTTTTTTTAGTAGCCACAGTATGTGACTAGGCTCTTTAAAGGCCAAGCTGAAGTCGACCAAGAGGAGCCTCGCATAGATGTTCCCATGGTCTAGATCTCCCAACAGTCTGTGAAGCACAATGGAGACGACGTCCTCAGTCGACCTGTTCTCCCTGTATGCAAATCAATATGCGTCCAGTGTTGATGATATTGCTTGTTTAATGTATTTGATAACCAGTTTTTCTGGGCATATGTCAAGCATAGAAGAGAGTGCCACAAGTCCTCTTTCATCTGCAAAGACTTCAGAGTTTAATTGTGAACGGTAATAGTCCCACTTTACCTTTTTAAATCCATAAAATTCTTGGAATATAGCAAACATTCTTTAGTTGTGTTTAATTGTTTCACATGAGTGGAATGAAGTGCATTTTCAGTCAAATCCTAATTTTTTTTAAAGATTTTAAGAGGTGATCAGAATAATAGGAGTTTGTTTAAAAAGTGAGTGAAGCTCATAACTCTTATAATAGATTTTATTTGCATGCAGAGAAAATTACTGGGAACACGGCAGCGTCTAATCCGAATCAGAGCAGGAATGATCTAATTCGTTTTCGATTTACAGAAAGTGAGAATGTTAGGGCAGGTAAAAATAGAAGCGTTTGTATTTTTCTTTACAAACTCAAACATTTACTGTATAAAACTGAAAAATGCTCCAGTAGATTTAGCCTTTTGTGATTTTCTGAACTAATTAGTTGTACAGCCACTGTTTCTAAGAACTGCTTTGCATCAGTGTTAGATGAAGTTGACCAGCTTCTGGCGCCTGTGTGCAGGTTTTCCAACCATTTTGGCCTCAGAAACGGCTTCACATGTTTCTTCTGACAGGAAGTAATGTAAATGTTTTTGAGTGGCCCAACTAGATACCTGATTGAATTTGTGGAGGGGACTGTAAGGAGCACTTTCAATCTCAAAGATGAAAAATGTATCACCAGACAATATGTCAACACTGCTTTTTAATCTTTTTTTTTTCAATGCTAATTTTTAGAGCAGAAAGTGATTGTACTGCAACTAAGAAGCAACAATTAACAATGTCAAACAAAAGATATCTACAAAAATCCTCTTACTAACAGTTAGGGCACTACTACGTGTGTATAACTACATCGATCCGCATCGATATATCGATTACATGATTAACGAACCAATTACATCGATATAAAATGAAAATATCGATTCATATCGTCATTTTAAAATGATGCCTTTATTTTGAAATTCAGGCATCAGACTATATTGAACAGGTGATCTATTATCGTCATTATTGTTATTATTTTAAATTTTGAAGAATGCTGTTTTTAATTTAAATGCCTTCTACATGTAACAACTTAGAAAAAAATGGTCACATAATATAATAATTTTTTTTGTGAGTTGATATCAATGCAAATAATAGTAGATGAGCAGATGATATCACATCGATCTAAAATTTTAACAGACTTTTTGATATCAGCAAATATCTTATCTCATAAAAATAAATCAATATAACATTTCATTGTGATACTGTAGGGGATTTACACCCCTACATTTTACCCCCTAATAGCTGGCCTTATCCCCTCTTGCTGAAGTTACTTTAGGGAGACCTTTTTGCATCCATTGATCAGTTACTAACATTAGTCTGAGTAAAACTGGCTCCACTCTTCACTTTCAGCTTCTAGATGTTTGAGGCATTTCTTGCACCTACAGCCATGTCCAGGTCCCTGAGTCACCTCATCTGAATGAGATAAAAATCTGAGCTTCCACTGACTCGGACTCTCTCAGTTTTCAGTCAATGCTTGGTGAATTTACTTATAAGTTTTGGGTCACTGTCATGTATAACTCATGGTAGTGACATGTTTTATAAAGCCATCCATGACCGACATGGATGAAGAGTCAGAAGATTTTGCTGGAAGTGACTGAAATCTTGCTTTTATGTCTACTCTAAAAAGAAAAAAAAACAACTGGGATAAAGAATATCATTATTTTATGGCAGACCCCATGACTGATCCAGATAAATGGCTGTAGTGCCACACTGCAAAAAAGGTACAAAAAGTAAGTAACATTTTCTTAAAATTAGTATATTTTTCCTTGATTTGAGCAGCTAAATAAGACTATTTGCCAATGGAATGAGAATTTCCACCCCTAAAATAGGATAATTAGATATCCTGCACTTGAAATAAGATGATAGAGATGATTTGTTCTTATTTTAAGTATAAAAATCTTATTCCATTGGCAGATCGAATGATTTACCAGCTTGAATCAAAGAGGATTTTACCTGCTTTTAGTTCCCTTTTTACAGTGCATGAGACAGAGACAAAAGTTGTAAATTTTTCAATATTCTTGTGTCGCATTGCAAGTCCGCGTGTGCACGTCTATGTGTACAAAATAAAAATTTCACATGCATGAATTTTGCTGGTCGCTTGGCTGGAGGAGGGCGGGCTGTTGTCGCCTCATCGCATACGGTCCATAGGAAATGAATGGAGAGGGAGCGAGGTCTCTCCCCGTGTGTTGAATACATTACCATAATTTTCACTTCCAGTGTCAGGAGCAAATCAAACTAATGTTTGATGTGTAAAGAGGGAAAACTTTCTTCTAAGTGCTGAGAAACAATGTTATAATGATGTGCACCTCACTTGGGATTTTAGCAATTCAGAGTGGGAATGAAAGTGGGAGGTATCTTAATTTTATCCTTACCAGAAATAGCACTTTAATTAGATCTTTAAAAACGTTTAAAAAAGTATTTTCTTTGATTTTTTTTTTATTTGTTTGTTTGGTTATATTACTTGATTTTCTTTTTTTTTTTTACATTTACATTACATATCAATTTGTCCACATATATTAGAAAAACACAGTCTGTCATAGGGGGGTCCTAATGTTTTTCACATGACTATACATTTGTGAAATCTTTATCTAAAGTGAAACAAAAGGTCACCGGATAAATTTGGTAGAAAGTAGAACATTTCCCTGTGAAATGCGGAGGGAACAACATGTAAATACTTGAAGTACAGCAGCCGACCCACAAACATAGAGTGACTTTCCAGTTTCCCCCGCAGCCGTAATAAAACGCCTGTCAGTGTTTCTGAACAGCTTTTTACCTAGTACCAGGATAAAGTAAATAATTAAAAAAATATATAAAAAAAAAAACAGGTAAACAAGCTCTATGACAACGCTTGACTGACTGCTAACTTGTCCAAGCAGGAATCTGCAGGCAAACTCAACAATTTGAATGCAGATTTGACTGTCAAAAGTGCATCTGGCTGCTACTATGCGGGAGCAACAAGGAATTGACTCGTGTCCTTCAAGCTGCAGGTGGTTTGAATCCCGAGTAAGGTTGCTCTCATGTGATTGATTGATACCAAACAACCTCAGCTGTCTTCTGTCATTAGATGTTTTTTTTTGTTTGTTTTTCGTTTTTTGAGGTAGTGAGAGAGCGCCAGTGCATTTTCATAACAAGCCAAACTGGTTATTTTAGTTAGACAGGATCCTTATAAAATCCAATACATATGAAAAGTGAGCGTTTTTACCGGAGCAAGTACAGTCAAATGATCTACACTTCACTGAGAGCAGTGAATGTTTGTACGCACACTTGGCTTTTGTAACCCAGTTTAATAACTGGGTTTATGTTATTCGCCTGTTTTTTTAATGGCGGCCAACATGGCTTTCCATAAGTTAACGCACATCCGCTGGTGCCACCTGTAACTTTAGATCACCACACCGTGAGTCCCTCAAAAATAACGTGTTCTCTGAGGATTTACAAAGTCTGTAACTGCTTCCATTTTAAAAAGATAATTATCATTCAGATCACATAGAGCCCTGTGGTCGATCAAATCCAAATGCCGGTAGATTTAAAGATGAAAGATTAATCTGCGGATCTGCGTTTCTGCCTGTGCTCAGTCTTAGAGCTGGCAGCTGTTTCCAAGTGTCGTGTCTTGCTTTGCATGGCATTAAGAAAAAGTCCAGTCTTTACATTTCAGCAAGCAAACTTTAGCCAAATCTTCTGAATTTGAATGTACCTTGTTTACAAGTCAAGTTTCTTGGAGATGAGGTGGAAGAGGAGGCAAATTCTGCTGCTTCTGCTGCTTTGTTGTCATCATTCGGGAGGAAAGCCTTAGTTCGACGAGCTTTGTTCACTCTTTCTGTTTTAGCTGGTGACAGATGGTTTCGTATCATGTTGGTGAATATTTCAACATGATACGAGATCCAATAACTGAGGAATGTGACAATATTTTTGTAAAAGAAGGAGCAGCTGTGTAAATTGTTAATGTAATAACATGCTTCAAATTGTAAATCATTCAAACAATAAGATTTAGAAACAAATAAATAAAAAAGGCCAACAGAATGGATCCTAGGTTAAGACTCTAATTATTCCTACCCTGGGCAGATTTGGATTTCAATTTATTTTCTTTTAATAATTTAAGATAATAAAATAACATTAAAGGAGTATACAACTTGAAAAACTTTTTTTAAGCTAGTGTTTGCATTTTAATAAAAAGAAAATGGAATGTCGTACATTTTTAACACTTTTCTTATTAACTGGTGGAAAACTCTTTATTGCATCACAGCAATCAAGCCTTCTTATAATTGCTGAGCAGCATTTTGCATTTTTCCTATGGTATTTATCTGGTTTAAGTCTGAGGTTGGAAGGGCTCCTTGCCATCACCCAAATATTTAAATCGCAGGGATTCTCTCTCAGACTGAATTATTTTAGAAAGAAATAAATATTTTTCATTGCAATTGTACATTCCGATAAAACGTGTCTTCTACATTTAACCCATGCCTTAGGGAGCAGACAGGCACAAGGCCATTTTAAACTTGACATCAAACACTGATTATTGTTTTGTTGTTTGAAATAGCTTTGAAAAGACAACTCTTTATCCTTTGACAGGCATAGAAACATTAATTTCTCTGGCAGAATATGTTCCTCGCCGGGACAGTCAGGTGCTGAGTCAGCAACAAACCCTGGATCGGGCAGAGCTGCCGAGTGGTAACGGAAATCCTTCAAGGCCCGGACACAGAAATGTGCTCCGAAAGCTCAGGGTTGAACAGATACAGGAAATAACCTCTAGCAGAACAATGTGTCGGGTTTGTTGTCCAGGAGAAGGTGGACCAGACTGATGGGAGCCCGCACAGATATAAAAAAAAAAAAAAAAAAAGAGCAAAAGGTCCCTCCATTTTGTCCTCATTGCTTGCTGGGACTCGAGGCTTCCTCTGTTCAGCTCCACCCTCCTCAGCAAAGTGGGGCACAGAAAGTGGGGCCCACAAGCAAAAACTAAAACAAAACATGTCAATTGCACATTGAACAGGTTTTCTTTTGCTTTAATGTATGTGCAGTCAATGGGAAGCTGGCTGCGTGCATTGGATTTTCAGAATAGGAGGCTATTATCCAGGCTTTTTCTGGTACTGCACAGCATTTTATACCACCACTGATTGACATTATTTTCTGCATTTTGATTGGTTGTGGTGTGGGGATGCATTTCTATCCAGAGAAGACAAGAAAATGCAGATTCCTGTTCACATAGGAAATTTGTAAGATACTTTGTGTTAGTCTCTGGAGGAAGTTGCATTACATTTCTAAGACATTTCCAGTGATTCTAAGAAACTGAACAGAGCAGCAACTCTTTGAAATCTCTGCACCTGTGATTAGAAACGTTGCACAAGCTGCTTGACATCAGAGATTTCATTGCACACATTCTGCACAATGTTGTGGTAAATCCACAGAATATCTTTAGTGTGATGCTCCTTCAGCTCCTCTAAAAACTACTCAGTTCTGCACTTTTATTTCTCACAATGGGGGGAAAAAAACTACATTAATAATTTTCAGGTGCTTCGACATAATAAATGATCAAATGATTTTGAAACAATCACCTTCCCTTTTTACTTAGTCTGCGCATATGTTAAAGAAACGTTTGCTCTCAACATTTCTCAAACCATAAAGCTGCTGAAGGCTGCGGGGACTTTTGGAATAAAAGATCAGATGAATATCAGATCCAGGTTTTATCCCAAACGAAACACTGTGACCGAAGTCAACACAACACAGCGTGTTATGTTGTTTCAAGCCAAAGAAAAGGGAACGGGCTAAATGTACTAAATGCGCTAAATGACAACTAAACCCATTGCCTGGCAGTTTCCCAGGGCGCCATTAGAAGAGAGGGCGTATAATTGTGTTTGTGGCATTGCTGCTTGTTAGCGTCAATCAATCTGAGCCCACCTTGGATAGAGAGCAAGTTAACCTGTGACATTCTCTCTCCTGTTAGCAAGAAGGAGACTCGCTTCTGATGTTCCTATGCTTAGAGAGTTAGAGAAACGGCATTCATGCAACAACCCCGCTGGTCAGCATTTGTGCTTTGGTCATCAATCTCCCTGACTTTTATTGTTTTTGACATTCCTGGTTCTGTAGAAAACACCGGTATGAATAACAGGTAGGAAATCCCCTCCCCTGAGTCATATTGTGTACTAAGGCTAAAATACAGGATCAATAAAATATTTAATCTGAATTGTAGTTACTTGTGTAGGTGTGCTTGCTTGTGTTTTTTCATGTGTACATGTGTGTATTTGCCTGTGTAAAGAGGCATGCGGTGTAACACAGCTTCCTTGTTGGTGATAAAAGATAAAAAAAAAAAAAAGAGGACCCATCCGCATCCACAGATGCGCCACAGACCTCACACCTGCACACACTTCCTAGACAGGAAAGCGCCGTCAGTGTGAATGAATGTGATGTTAACGCTCGGAGATAAGAACTACTACTGGGTGGCTACCACATGCCTGCCGTGTTTTGTGCAAATGAAACTCGCTCGTCAGGTGGGATTTCCAGGCAAATGCTGGATGCAAAAGAAGAAGTCAGTACAACAAACTGATTTTTCTGCAGTCCGAGCTGTGCAAGAACAAAAACGTCCCCTGATGTATGATTTACATAAATTTATCTGACAGAATGTCTGTTGTGCTGCTGGATATTAAACAGCAACAGCCTGGGAGCTCAACCCATTACCTGCTCATACAGCGGAAACACGGGCATGAGTTTCATTCCCCTACTGTGGTCATTTAAAAACACTGATGATGTGTTTCATCATTTCTTTTTCTTTTTTATCTTAATTTTGTTACTGAATTGTACTTTTGGTCCGTTATCTTAAAGGGAACATTTTAATTTATCAACTTGAAGTCCTTTTAAATCATTTATGAAGGATATTCATATTAGAGATGCTAAATGTATCAGTTTTAACAGAGAGTATAAAAAAATAATAATAATAATGAAGAAGGAAACCCTAATATTTGTGATCATCAATGATTGGTTGTTTAAGTTTTATTTACAGAAAATTATAGAATTGACTGATTAATTTGATTACACTGGGCTTTTATTTCAGTACTGTCTTGAGCTGCCGTCATCTTGTAAAAGAGGTTTTAAATTACAACAGGGGTTTCTGGATTGAATAGAGTATATGTAAATACAATATTTAGTTTGTTAATGTTTAATATTATTTTCAAATGTTCATTGAAAACCATACTATTTCATGAAAGAAAACATTATTCTTGTTTTGAATATAATTTCTCTAAGATCATTTCTTTTATTTTCTT
Source organism: Fundulus heteroclitus (assembly GCF_011125445.2). NCBI lineage: Eukaryota > Metazoa > Chordata > Actinopteri > Cyprinodontiformes > Fundulidae > Fundulus > Fundulus heteroclitus. The sequence goes on from NC_046372.1 coordinate 4,285,068, forward strand.
TGAATAGTCCCAAATATGTAGTTGAAAAACATTCAGCTCTGAGGTAAACTTCTAAACTTTTGGCTTTTTCAGAAGCAAAGCCACTGAAATGAACTACTTTAAAGATGATTGTGTTGTTTTTGTTCTGCTTCGCTCCACTCGTGCTCTCTGTGGGCCTGAATGAGAATGACTGTGACCATCTTAATGAAGCCCACTGAGAGCCTTGAGTCATTCTGACCAGTTTAACAAATCAAATTACAACTGAGATGCTGAAAAGCATAGAAAACGTTGTATCTGTGTCCAAATCAATAAGTTTAGAGTTAAACTGAATTGGAATGAATTGCTTTATTGTCCCCTGTGGGGACAAATACTGTTTTTTTTTACCACCATCATAATTGGAGGTTTGATCACTTTTAACATCTAATTTGGAAAAGTGTCCTTTGTGTATGTTTTTTTTTCTTGAAGGCTGTTCCTATTCCTGGTTCTCACATGTCTTCTATGACTATTTCATCAGCCTTTTCACTATTAATGAGCAGGATGTATCAGTAGCAACAAAGAGGGTTTTAGGCTGCCTGATCTCTTATGTGCCAGCTCAATATCAGATAAAATAGGATTTAAAATCTTTTTTTTTTTTCAGCTGCCAATGGCGCTACTCCACTTTAAAAGTGACCCTTTCCAAATGAACAGTGGGTGCTAACTTGTGGTTCATGTTCTGTTTCGTGGTGGGATTTGCATGAGTTTTGCATGAGGCGCACCCGCAGCAGCTAGTTATGGCTCCAACTCAGCACGGAACGAGGTGTCTGTAGGGCTATGGTGGCCCTGAGCCGCTCCCACACAGCTGCAGTAAAATGCAACCAAACTGATGCAACAGGCCTGTTCTCTCAGTGACGCTATCACACTGCTGCTTCAAAACGTGCACTGGATCAGAAAACACGATAAGATGTGGAAAAGTCAAGTTAGTCACAAAAATAGAAATGTGTTAGTCTGATCACCTGTTGCTCTATAAAAAATTACATTAGGATGGTATTCAAATTTAGCCATCTAATTATCATTTCATTTAAATGATGTGAGTCGTAATGTGAATGTAAATAGTACAAACTTGGTAAAAGTTACAAACTTTCATACATATTTGTGGTCGAGGAGGTTTCTGTGCTGAAGCAGCTTTAGCTTTCTTTTAGCGCCGGCTAATGCTACGGTCGAACATGCTAGCAAAGTGAGCTCCTTGACTCTCAGACAGTCGCTGATCATCATCTCAGCTGTGTTTGCCAGGGTAAGGTTCAACATGCCACCTTATTGGTGTAGATTTGAAATATTCATGACTATTTCAATGATGCATTAATCCCAAACCGCTTATTTTCTTATTCTTCTTCACATGGGAGAGCAGGCTACACTGTAAAATGGAATTTTGAAAGGTATTAAATATCAGGTGTAATGCATTTTGAAATTGGAATTCAGCTAGTTAGTTTGTAAACATAGTATTCAGTAATAGTGTGATATTAACTGCATTATTTTGGTAACAAATTGACATTTGATTAGAATTGAGCTGATAAATTGGTTTACTATCAGCTATTCTCATTTGTTTGGTGCGATGGCCATTAGGGAATAGTTCAGTTACGCCAGCCAAACTTACTACCAGGCTGAGCCTCAAGTCAGTCGTTGCCGATAACCAACACGATTGTCGTGAACAAACAGTCATATCACCTAGAACAGACTTATAAAGTCCATTGATGTTTTCAGAAAGTTTTATTAATTTAGCACAAACCAGTTCTTCTTCTTTGTTGCTGTTTAACACTGAATACAGACCACACTGTAAAACTGTATTTTGAAGGTTATTAAATATTAGCCAATAAATGTGTTTCAATTTTGATCAACAGTATTAGTTTGTAGATGTTTAATGCTGGCAAAATTCTTGCAGCATTCGACAGGTCATCCATAAAAAAATTTTTCATTTTAATTTAACTGAAGATGTCAGTTTGTTCCACACAGCATGCAAATGCCGAGAATAACAGAGGACGGTAAGGGCTATCTTTGTTTTAGATGTTTCATCAATAAATATATTATTTAATACAACATTTCCAAATGTTGTATGACTTATGGTTGAAAAGGTTTCTTTCTTGGAGCCAGAATTAAAGTTTATATTCAGCAGCAGCTAGCAAAAGCGCTAATGCTAAAGCCAAACATGCTAGCAAGCGGAGCTCCTTGACCTTTAGGCAACAGTAGCTAATGGACAGCTTGACGACATCTTGGTTGTCGTCAAGCAAAAGGCATCATTCCTACTAGCTAGAATAGATTTATAAAGTTTATCACTATTTCAGTGACTTTAGCTGTTTGTTCTAATTTTTTTTAACATGGGAGAACAAGCATAATGTTCTATTAGTTACAATTTGCCTAAGCTGAGTAGACTACTGGTAGACCCATTTTTAAATAGGCTTACATTTTTATATTTTAGTTGTTAAAGTTATTAAAAGGTATTTTCAGAAATATTTATTACAATCTACCCAAATTAAATGTGTGCATTTAGTTTCAGCAGTTTTTTTATTATTATTATTATTATTATTATTATTATTATTATTATTATTATTATTATTATTATTATTATTATTATTATTATTGAATTCAGTTATTTGAGTGGAACACATTAAGACATCCCCCTCAATTATACTGGTACCCAACAATTAAAAAAATAATAAGTTACAAGCATAATATGGAATCCATGAAAACACTGGCTATTCCACTATCCCTAAGTCTTAACTTCTTTCTCAGTTGCTATGTTCTTTCTCAAGTTTACGGCAGGAAAAGATAACAGCTCATCCCCATCTCCCCACTTCCTTCCTCAAACCCTAAATTCATCCAACAGGCAGATCTCTCAAGGACAATGGGTTTTATTATTTAAGTCATTTAATTATAATATATAGTGATTATTTTTCAGCATTTTTCCAATAATGTTCCCGAAAACCCGCAATTCATAAATCAGCCATGGTGCGTAAAGTTGATGGCACAGTTTTCGCGCACAGCAGCGTTTTTTTTTTTTTTTTTTTTTTTTTTTTTTTTTTAAGCGATACGAGTCAAGAAAGTAGAAAATACAGTTGAACCAAAAATAAGTTAAGGTCTTATTTAATTAAATTTTTTTCATGGATCGGCTTTCCCGACTTTGGCCCTACACTTAAAAAAGAAGAAAAAAAAACTTTGCCGAGGTGTGATCAGGAAGCAGCGAGGTAATGGTGAATATTTTAGAATTCACAGGTCGTACATATGTCACACCCACACTTTCAAAAAGGGGAGAAAATGGAGAGAACAAAATCAACAATGGTAACGTTTTAAAATCGTATTCAACTGAACTTTAAAATTAAAACAAATATTGGTTCCCCTCCAGCCAAACGGTGGCAGATGAAAGGCTGGAAACACACATTCCTGCTGCGTTTCCTGCGCTGCGCTGTCAGAGCCTCTTGGTTCGGCCCCAGCAGGCTCAGATGTGGCTGATGCTCACCTAACAGCAGCAGCTTCAGCTCCCTGCGGGAGTCCTTCTTGTCTCTCCGCAGCTGCTCCTCAATCGCGTCGTTGATCCTCCTGGTCTCCCGGTCCTCCGCCGACACACAACACCCAGCCATCCTCCTGCAGACTGAGCCGATGGCCCCAATGGTGATGAGCCGTCTGCGGTCAAAATGAAATAAGAAAAAAAACTTTTTGGGGGTCTTTGGATGACAAAACAAAAAGCGTCAAAGCTCAGCAGGTCACAGTTTCAACGGGAAAGGGGCGCAGAGCATCCTCAGAAAGGAAGGACTTTCTTCTTTAGAAAAAAAAAGTAATAAATAAACTGGAAAGGTCAGCTGAGAAATACTCTTGCTCTTCCAGCTGTGTGTATCTTTCAGCGGATCAGACAAAAAAAAATCCCTTTTCCTTGAGGAGCTCTTTCTTTCAGGTCCTTGAGGACAAAGTGCAGCGGTGAGTCTGAACCACGGAGATGGTTGGTGAACTTTTTTTTCCTGTCCAGTCAAGAGGGCGTGGCAATGGCCACAAATAGCAGGGGATAAATGGGAAGTGAGCCTTCTTTCACAGGCAGCAGGCAGCAGACCTCATCACACACCTGTGGCTCCAGTGCGTGGAGCGCTCAGGGAGCAGGCCCGCTCCATACACCCCCAGCAGAGCGTGGGAGGGAAGGGTTAAGTGGCTCAGCACCCATTCTCATGAGATTCTTCAAACGACCGCCAGGGGTCAGTGTGGAGAAACTGAAGAAATTTAGTGTCAGTAACTACCTAAACATATTTCAATTTCAAGCATCCTTTACAGGTGCATAGCCACGTTATTTGACTTATTCTTTTTTTAAATGCACATGTCAGTAACTCATTCTGGTTGCATACAAAGCTTACAAGACGATTATCACGTCCTGCTGGCGTGTTAGTTATTATCTTTGTCGTTTTACTCTTCGTTTTTACTCAATTTGTTACTAAATAAGGCTGTTAATGTTTATTTACAGTAGCAACAGCAGCATGACTCTGCGCATGCTCAGGTGGGGGGGATAAACCAGGAAGCGGATAACGGCTATTAGCAGCTCCCAGCAAAGTAATGGAAACAATGGTCCAAGATCCAGTGAAAAAAACACAAGAAATATATGAATAGGACACAGAAACGACTGGAACTGCGCTGAAGGTTGGTGTTAGCTGAAGTGGAAGCTAAAGATAAGCTGCCAGGATATGACTGCAGAGTTGACTGACGTGAGTAAATGTTTTATACTGTGATAATAATAATAGCAGCAATGCTCTTCTTAGCCTCTACAGTCTTAAGCACAAACAACATTATATATATAGATTGAGTGATTGGTTCTTAACTTGGTGCTCTGTCCCTGTTTGAGTTTATGAACGGGAAATAAATTTCTCCATAATGTTCCGATATGAGGCTCTTAGAGTTGCTGTTTGATCGGTTTATTGAATTAGTGATGGTTGGTCTTTGATCACAGTGAGCTGCCGGTTTACAGCAACACATTTCAGAGGGTCAGGCTCGGTTCGGCACTATTGTTAGTAGTGATTTATTAATTTTTATTTTATTTTTTATTAAGCTTTCTGATAGTTCTGGGGTACTGCTGGTAGGTAGATGGGGCCACATCTGTTTATTTCCGATCATCGCGCCCAGTGCTGGGGTTATTTTTAGGCTCAAAAAGGACTTAGGATGGACACTTGGTGTATATAACCTCATTTTATCACAATCAAATGCTTTTTGGTCTTTTTTTATAGGCATATAATATGGCTATATACCTTTAATGGTAATTTTGACTAGTATGCCTTAAAGCTAATGAAACATCCAAAATTGGACATGTTAAGTTAAGGCCGACAAAACCATAAAAAGGACTTCTGACCTGACAGCTGTCCCGCATAGTGTCACCATCATCCTCCACGTGGAAGGGAAACCACAAAAGGTAATTGCTAGAGAATAAATAAAACGCTGGATATTAACACAGTGCTGTGTTCAAGCAATATTAATGGCTAGTTAAGTGGAAGGCAAACGTAGCAAAAAGGACACGAAGTAACAAAGATAACTACAGCCTTTATTTATCCTTTTACTGGCACTAGCAACCCTTATTGATCAGTAATGGAACAGGAACGAGAGTGAAGAGAGAATGGGAAAACATGCAGCAAAAGTTCGAGACTGAGAATCAGACCCAGGACAGCTTCGATAAGGACTTGAGGCTCTGCACATGGTGCACCCGCTCTACCAGCTGAGCCGTGACGGGATTTTCAAGGAAAGTTTGTGGAGGAGTTTAGTGGAGATTCACAAGGGTCGACTGTAACTGTAAAGGCAACCAAGCAGAGACGCTTCCAGGTCATGTGCTAAAACGACTGCATTCCTTGTGTCAAGCGGACGAGAGACAACGTCAGAAGCGTCTTACCTGGTTGAAGGAGAAAAGGGACTGAACTGTTGCTCAGTGGTCCAAAGTCTCCTTCTGAGACCTGAGACAAAGTAAGTTTAGCATTTTATTTGGAAATCAAGTTCCCAGAGTTTTTGAGGAAGAGTGAAGAGGCACAGAATCCTAGCTGCTTGAAGTTTCCAAAGTCAGGGATGGTTGGGGGTATTGGTCAACGGTGTTTCATCAAGGCCACAGTCAGTGCAGTCATCTACCAGATTTGACCTCACTGAACCACTGCCATGCTTCACTATAAGCACAATGTCCTTTTTCTAAATTCTTCCTCCCTCAGAGCCTTACTGTGTAAGCTGAGCCCGCAAGGACGCTGACACCAAGCCTTCCTGCAGGTCGTTTGCAGTCAGTAGAGAGTTTTTGACGAGCTGTCTCCTCAGGAATCCGGTGGCAGCCACTGACAGCTTCCCTTTTTCCTTTTGGCCATACCCAAGTGGCGAAGATGCCGTTTCTTTGACTTTAAACTTGTAAACTATGCTTCCAACTGCATCTCCAGGAACATTCCTGGAGATCAACCTTTTCATTGTTTATGCAAACCAATGGCATAATCTCAGAGATTTTTGGACAGTTCTCACCAAACGTCGCCATCAGCAGTCCAGGATCTGGAGCTGATGCAATTAATCAAGCTCTTTTTTTGGTTGCTTCAGAGATCAAGCCTGATTTGCGAAATGTGTGCTCAAATATGAGCTCATTCCTTGAGATAATCCTTTCTATACCTGAGAGAATGACAGACCAGTGTTAAGTAGCTAAATTAAGAAAACAAATTCCTCTGGAAAAAGGGCTGCATTCAGTGTATGACAAAGAAGAAGAAGAAAAAAAAAAACATTGTTCACTAGTGTATGAGGAAGAAGCTCAGATAATTACTTTTAATACCTTCAAGAAATCCCGGGGAAATAAAAATAAAGACAATGTCAACAAAGCAAAGGGCCTCTGACACTTTTCCAAGCGCTAGTTTTCTCTGTCTTCCTCCCACAGTCCAAAAACATGAGTTTAAGATAATACGGTGAGTTTAAGCTAAAGCTGGAAGTGAGTTGAATCAGGTGTTACTGTGAACGAGAAATACTGTAGACCTGGAATCTATCCAGTGTAAAATGAAAATCAAGGAGCAGCTTCAACCTACATAACGCTCAGTAACTATCCCAAAGATCATTGATCAGTTCCCCTTAGAGACATAAGGGGTATACCTCATGTCACTTTTTAATCCGATTTTGATGGATTAAAAGTGGGCGGGGCGATTAAAAAGGGGCGGGGCTTATTTTTTAATTGACCTTTTAGGTGACCCTACTCACATGATCGTCACGTGACCCCGCTCGTGACCCTCATGTGACACCCTATCATTGACCCCTACCGTGACCTCCATATGACCCCACCACGTGACCCCTCATGTGACACCCCCCACATTAATCATTATTAAATTAATTATTCTTTTATTAATTGTATTATTATTATTTTCATTTATATTCATATCATTAATAATATTATTACTACTATCATTGATATTATTGTAATTATTTAATTCTGTTACGCATACCCAACCTTATTTAGTAGTATTATTGTAATCATTTAAAGTTATTTATAATTATTTAACTCCGGTATACATACCCAATCTTTTTATTAGTATTATTATGATTATTTTGAATTATTTAATTCCGTTACGCACACCCAATCTTTAAGGTGGGAGGAAATCAGTCTTTGTTTCAGCCGTAAAAGCAGTCAGACTCTGAATACTTAAAGTTTCAAAATAAAGATTAAAAATAAAACTATATAAATCGTTTAGACGCATAAGCTTCCCCATCCGGAATCTGTAAATAAAAAGCTCAGGGTTCTCGCTCAGCCCAGAATCCTGCGATGCAACCCCTCAGCTCTCCCTGTAAACAGCAAGCGTTACTGACCGCTTACCAGTTGCAGCTTACAACATAATAAGTCCATACACTCTACAGGTCCCTGTCAGTTTGAGGGTCATAAGTTCACTCGGTCAGTAAGCAGTTAAAATAATACTCAACCTGTTCGAAGCGCCGCGCGGGAGGAGACACAAGGGGGGGAGATCTCGCTTTCTCTCAATCATCTGACCCCTCAACACAAAAACTGTCTCTTTCTCTACAACCCTCGCGCCGTCATGCTTAGTATTTATAAATAGGACACCCTGTCACAAAAAAAAAATCGACAGGATGTTGTATTTCACGCCTTTACGTATCCTAAAAATCCCCATCACGCGGACAAACACAATGCCTGTATTATCAATAATGTATATATAAGGCCCTCTTCCCACCTAACTGAATGCATGCACGGTGACTCCTACAAAACATGTCACAAGCGTCTTCTGCTTCGGTCCTCACTAACGCTCACATCCATGCCGCGGGTCAGAACGCAGGCCCCAACCTACAACATGGGATACGCTTCTTTGGTAAGTTCTAATGAATATATTCTAACGATTTTTAAGTTATATGTTGAATATACGGTGGGGGAATCCTCTCTATGACGCTACTGATCATGTGATACCGTAGTAATCTTCCTTGGGGAATCCCCCCTTACGCTTTTCGGCGGTGTAACAATATATGTTTAATTATTTTTCAGACCTCACAGGTGTGGAGCAAGAAAATGTACTTTTAACACCGTTGAACTACGGTAGGATTTACTTTCATAAAGATAGAGTATCTAAAGTATTTAAAGATACTAATATGTTGTTTTAACCATTTTCTTTTTATTCTTTTAGGGTTTTTAAATGGGAACGTTCTATAAGGTGAGGAAACACTGAGCTAGCAATATATTCCTTGTAATGGATAGCTTATGAAAAATAAGTGGTTTGCGTGTTCTTTCTGTGGGGTTCCTTGTTTGGTTCCTCAGAAGAACTTGAAGTAAAGCACACCTCCCTCAGTCCGGGTAAAGTTACAGAAATCTGCTTTTTCTTTCGCCCAACGGCAGCAAAAACGTTTTTGCAAAATTAGGGTTGGTTTGCTTTTCTACATTGAAACGTTTTACAACACTGTGTGTTTTAAAAGGGCATTTCTACCACAAAATCCAAGAATCGAACCCTTCCCATGAATACTGCCTCCTCTACAACCCAATTGACGGTAAAATATTTACTAGTGTTTATTGGAGTAATGCTTTTTTTTTAAAACAATGATTTTATTCTTCTGTTTTTGCCCCCAAAAAACAGTAAGCGGTCTAACCCAGACAGAAGGCTACAAAGAGATTTGCAATAAGGAAAACTGTCTCTCTTCAGCACACTGTGACAAAGACATTTATGTGTGAAATGTTTATCTCCCCTTTATTATAACTTTTTTGTTACCATCAAGGCTCAGTATAAAATTAAGCATTGTAAAAATGAAAAATGATTGAACTTTTTGGTGCTTACTGCTGTTTCTTGTTCTTCATTCAATTTTGCACAAATATCCTATTCCTCAATAAAGTATACATTAAAAGGGTGGCTCTTTTGGAAGTGGGTTTCTGTTATTACAAGTTAATCTCTGTCCTGCAGTATCAACCAAATACACTTTATTTGTAAAGCACTTTTCAGTTCTGCCTCACATAGGTTAAAAAAATAACTAAACTGAGAGAAAAAGGTTATATGGATGAAAGTAATTTATGAGGAATGGCTGAAAAACAGTTGTGGAGTTTAATGAAGAAACTGCATTAAATATGAAAACTTAACACAAGCTATCATCATGAAAAAGCTAAATGTTTTAACAAGGTCTGCTGTAAATGTCACAATTGAAAAGACATAATACAAGATGTTGATTATGTCAAACTTCCATGAAGTTGAACTTATCTGCTGCAGATATCAGGGGCTTCTCATTTTACCTCACTGTTGATTAATATAACACTTCACATACTAAAACATAGTTTTCTTGTTTAACAGAATTCTTTGTTTCTGAATTTTTACAACATTTTTTGAGTAAAATGTTTAACCTTGGCTGAACAGAAGATGGGTCTTATTATCGATATGTCCATAAATTCTAAAAGACGTCAACCAGCTTCTTGGGAGTCAGGGTAGGAAAAAAAAAGCCTACTCTGTGCAACCATCACAAACTGAAAACCTAACTGTTCTGGGACTTAGACTGGAACTGTGTGCTTCGGTCAGAAGAGTCTAAGCTTTAGCCTTTTGGAAACAAGCACTGCAGCAGGGTTTGGGGTCAAACAATGCATTAAAGGTTGTGGTTGTAACATGACAAAATGTGAAAAACTTCCAGAGGTTTTGAATACTATCTTATTTATTAGTAAATTAAATCTACCTGTGTATCGTTTTGTTTCTTTGTTGTTGTTTTTTTGGAGCCAAGGATTTCGGCATATCTGTTTCAGAGATTGGTTTCTAAATCTGGTTTACTGAATAAAACATAGAAAGTCCACTATTACCATCCTTAAAGCAGTCAGCTTCACCATGATAGCACGTTAAAATTCATTGCGTTTAAATAAAAATAAACAAAAGTAAATTGTAACAATATGGTTCTAATTCATCAGATCTTGACTAATTTAACCTTTTTCCTACTAGGTTTCTAAACATTGAATGCTTTTTCTCAGGATTCCAAAGTGTGTATAACCAATAAATCAGTTTTTCTCACTAATCTCTAATTTTGTATCTTAAATGAAATATTTCTTCAAAGGAGCAGCTAAAATGTTCTTTCTTCTTCTTTTTCTAAAAATTAAAGTCACACACTATTACACCCCAAAAGTTTTTTTTTAATATCTCACCTTTTATTTATATATTTCGGTAAACCCATAGTCTGTTATAGACGTTCAATTTATCTTTGGATCCTCTAAAGAATCATCAAGGTCTTTTCTTAGCTAAAAGCATTAACTGAGTAGGTCAGTAATACGGGGCTGCTAAGAGCAAAATGGATTTAACTATAAGATGTAAGAATGTATAGACATTTTTAGATGATACTCTTCCACTTCATATTTTTATTTTTGGGTCTCATGTTTAGCTTGATTTCTATATGTTATGCCGCTACTGCTCGATAATTCCCCAATTCCCGGATGAATAAAGTATATCATGTGTTATTTGAGTTTGTCCAAATGAAATGATGCTCTGTGAAAACAGGGCTTTCGCTGTATAATGAAAATGTATTATCGGCACACCATCACTTTGTTCCTGGTGTACTTTTAATACACGTAACTGCCGTATGCATGTATCAGTTAAATATCAGCTAACGTTCTTACAGTGTGAAAGACTTCCATTTTAAATACATTAATGATGAAACTATATAAAAATGATTTCAGTGTAGTCTGAAAAGTTATTTGAGTAATTTAATTGAAAGTTTTATAATGTATTGATTACATTTTTATGTAAAATGTCACAAAGTAAAGGCTTCATGATAAGAAACACTGCACAAAAAGATGCGTATTTTTTTTGTCAATGTTGTTAAATTTGACTATACCAGATATTCTTTTGATTATTTGACTCCATTCTGATTTCTGTTTCAAATGAACAATCCTTTATAATTTCAGCACATAGTCTCTTGCAACTAGGTCCTCCAAATGCAAACCGTTAATGCTATAAAATAATAACTTGGGTGACATTCGTAAACGGGGCTGGTAAACAACTTAGCAGGTTTTTAACCACTGAAATTAGACCCCTTATAAACTTCATACTATCCATCCTCTTTACCCAACACAGATTCAAAGTCCATACATTTTCTGACCCGCTTAATCCCTCATGGGGTTGCTGGTGCCTATCTCCAGCATTCACTGGGCAAGAGGCGGGGGTACACCCTGGACAGGTCGCCAGTCTGTCGCAGGGCAACACAGAGACAAACAGGACAAACAACCATTCACGCACAAGGAGAATTTAGAGAGGCTAATTAACCTAACAGTCATGTTTTTGGACTGTGGGAGGAAGCCGGAGTAGATTCAAAGTCTGATAAGCAATAAAATATTTTTCTGCAAGATTACCCTAAAGGAGTAATAACCGGCAGGTTTTTATAGCATATATGCCGTAAAGTGACACACACACCCTGACCTATTTGACACCTTAGCCCATAGCCCAGAAAAAAGTGAGTGCCTCATTTTACATTCAAGTCCTCACCTTACTAGTAAAATTAGCAAAAAATTTTGTCGCTCAGCTGCAAGTACAGGGAGGCTAAAGTTACTATCCACACTCGTATTGTATGTTGAGTTCTTACAACTACAAAATACAACTTTAGAAAGAAAAAAAAAAAGACTCAGATTTTCAGGTTTTAATTTGATATTTTTCCATAAATCGACGTACGATACAATTTTACTAACACTATCAATCTGGCTGAAGCCCTACATGAACGTAGGCCTATTCATTTGTTGTCATTAAGCGTGAACTGCACTGATTTTTCCTCAATCCGGCGCTGCTCTGTAAAGACGGTGAATAATCAACAGTCCTGGGGGATTGTGATCCCTTTCATCCGTACTTCAGAGCCTAAATGCTGAAAATATGCTAACTTTACAGGTTAAAATCTCTTAAAAAGTCAGAAGATTGGTACCGTTTTGTGTTTGTCAGCAGTTTTGTCGAGTAAAAGAAGAAGTTTAGACAATTACTGCCATCATTCAACAAGAAAAAGCCACTTCCAAACCTGTTGATTTGACCTAAGCTCCCCCCAACTATATTTAGTTGGGGGGAGCAACTAGGTGTTGAGTGAGATTTGTGAAAATGTATTGGAGTAAAAGTATGCAATTAAGTTCAGAAATATAGTGAGGTAAAAGTTATCAAAAAAATTTATACCCGAGAAAAGTATAAACTTCTCCAAATATACTTAAGTACAGTAGTGAAGTATTTTTATTTCGTTACTACACAACACTGGTTAAAATTGTAATTCTAATCTTGTTTTGGACACTGTTGTCGATGCTGAATTCCAGGGGTAGACACTAGAAGTTCATAAATTTAAAATCATGGCTGGTGCTGATAAATACTTATGAGTCAAGTCACTTTTAAAAAGTAGAGATTTGGAACGTTGTATATATTTAAAAGCATTAATAACTGAATTTGCATTGCCAAAGGGATCAGAAAGAAAACAAAAGTCTGAAATAAGATAATAACCTATGTATCGATGAGGCACATTGTACTCCCTGGGAGACATTTTGCTTGGTATTTTGGTTATTTCTTTGTTAAAGTTTTAATTTGCTTTAATTTTTTTTGCATTCCCGGTGATTAACTACATTCAAGGTAGTTATGAAAAATAAATTTAAAGTAGGAGATGTTTCTCCGAGTGATAGCCCGTCAGTTTAGGCTGACGACCATGTCCTGGTAAGGGTATGCCCTTCACTTTCCGATTTCAATTGAACAATAAGCTTTGTGTTGACTAGAATTTAGCCATTTCTTTTTATCTTGGAATATCAGGCCCTGAATACAAATGCAGTCCACACTTTTCAGATTTACATTTGAAAACCACTTTTTAAACCACAGATTCTTTTCTATCCACATTACAATTATGCACTACTTTGTACGAGTCAATGTCATAAAATACCAATGAAATACACTGACATTTGTAATCATAATTTGACAAAATGCAAAACAGTTCAAGTAGTACAAATGCCTTTGCATCCATTGTACATTTCTATTTATATATGGTTCTTGCTTATCCAAATTGCCTTTGCCTCTTATACCTTTCAATTTCTAAATTCTTTTTGAGACAATCGCAAAATAAAAATCCAGAGGTGATTTTTCAGGGTTATCTGCCTTTAGAAATAACACTGTAAAAGATATGAAATGGCAGAGTAAGCTTATCCTTCATTTGCACATAAGTGCTTGTGGCCTTAGTAAACCAGACCTATGCTACCTTCCATCTTTACTCAGAAGTCAAATGTCTGATTTTTACAGATAGAGGAGAGGAGTCAACTGGGGGTAATTTAAATGTCTGATCCAGATGCCTTTAAAGGGCCTTTATTTGGAGGTTTCCCGGGCACATCCTACACTGCAAATCCGACCTTTATGACATATTATATATTGAAAGAGTCTTTAGTCCCATTTAAAGTGTGACACTGGCCTGATCAGACTAACACTGAAAAACTGGTGGGCTGGAAAACTAACACCGCATTCTGTATGCACCATGCCCACTGTGAAACATGGTGGTGGCAGCTTTTCCACATAGTTTTTTTCTGTCTGTCTTGAATCCCAACGATCTCAATCTGTTGCAATGCAACACAAACTCGGAATAATGAGTGTGTAAACATCGGTCATTTCTTCCTCTGCAAATAGGTGTTCTTGCCTATACAGCTTTGATTCGTTTTGTATTGTTCACGCTACTTCTACGTTTGTTCGCTGTATTGCCAAAACAAATTCCTCGTAAAATACGAATTAGCAACAAATCTCACTCAGACTCTGCTCTGTGACACAGATGACCGGCATTAGTTCAAAGTTAGTTTTTTAATCATTTCAGATGAAGCTCAGGTGTTCAGATGTTGTCACCTACACCAACCTGCACAGCAGCACATGCTCAACACGTATTGTGCTCTTTACATATAAATGTTTGCAAGGTAAATTACTTGATGATGATAACTGGTCATTCAAACTTGCTTAAAATAAGAGTTATGGTATTGTAAAATGCGATATATACAATAATTTCCTATTTGCCCACGTTTCTGTGTGCATTTCTTCAGTCAAGTTGTGTCCAGTTAAGTTGGCTTTGAATGTAGAGTTTATCATCTGTGTTAAAGTTGTTGTTTCATACATCTAGCTTTAAATTTCAGTGATTCTTGCTTGGAAGGTGGTTTCATTATTTCTTTCTTTTTTCTAACTGTAACTAAAAAGAGTGAAATACTTACTTTATACAAAAACACAAAATGTGTTTCCGTTGCTGCTTGTTGTGAATTCAGATTTGAGGTCTTGCTTTTGTGTACGACTAGAGAAGGCTGGGGCTTTCTATCCGGGGTCATATTTAGTTGGGGGGAGCTTAGGTCAAATCAACGGGTTTGGAAGTGGCTTTTTTCTTGTTGAATGATGGCAGTAATTGTCTAAACTTCTTCTTTTACTCGACAAAACTGCTGACAAACACAAAATTGTTGGATTTTGTTGTGAAATCAAAGGCAGCCGCAGAACACCAGACTCTCTAACAGCTAAACCAGTGTTGTAAAACCCCCTAAAGCTACATCTCCGCTGCAGGATCCGGGGCTAAAAGTGGGTAGAAACGGACCCCTGGTAGGAAGGCAGAGTTTTAAGGATGAACCCTGAACTAAAGGTGGAGTTTTGTGGAGGATGGAAGTTTCTCTTAGTTTTCATCTAATTTACAAACACAACTAGACCCAGCAACCCTCTGTGAACGCCGCTGTTTTATAGAGTTTGCATTCAACCGCTTTGATAAAATCTACAAATCATTGGCGTAAATGTTTAATCAAATGAAGCTTGAACGTCCACTTTGAGCTTCACCACAGAAATGCCAACGGTACCAATCTTCTGACTTTTTAAGAGATTTTAACCTGTAAAGTTAGCATATTTTCAGCATTTAGGCTCTGAAGTACGGATGAAAGGGATCACAATCCCCCAGGACTGTTGATTATTCACCGTCTTTACAGAGCAGCGCCGGATTGAGGAAAAATCAGTGCAGTTCACGCTTAACGACAACAAATGAATAGGCCTACGTTCATGTAGGGCTTCAGCCAGATTGATAGTGTTAGTAAAATTGTATCGTACGTCGATTTATGGAAAAATATCAAATTAAAACCTGAAAATCTGAGTCTTTTTTTTTTCTTTCTAAAGTTGTATTTTGTAGTTGTAAGAACCCAACATACAATACGAGTGTGGATAGTAACTTTAGCCTCCCTGTACTTGCAGCTGAGCGACAAAATTTTTTGCTAATTTTACTAGTAAGGTGAGGACTTGAATGTAAAATGAGGCACTCACTTTTTTCTGGGCTATGGGCTAAGGTGTCAAATAGGTCAGGGTGTGTGTGTCACTTTACGGCATATATGCTATAAAAACCCGCCGGTTATTACTCCTTTAGGGTAATCTTGCAGAAAAATATTTTATTGCTTATCAGACTTTGAATCTACTCCGGCTTCCTCCCACAGTCCAAAAACATGACTGTTAGGTTAATTAGCCTCTCTAAATTCTCCTTGTGCGTGAATGGTTGTTTGTCCTGTTTGTCTCTGTGTTGCCCTGCGACAGACTGGCGACCTGTCCAGGGTGTACCCCCGCCTCTTGCCCAGTGAATGCTGGAGATAGGCACCAGCAACCCCATGAGGGATTAAGCGGGTCAGAAAATGTATGGACTTTGAATCTGTGTTGGGTAAAGAGGACGGATAGTATGAAGTTTATCAGGGGTCTAATTTCAGTGGTTAAAAACCTGCTAAGTTGTTTACCAGCCCCGCTTACGAATGTCACCCAAGTTATTATTTTATAGCATTAACGGTTTGCATTTGGAGGACCTAGTTGCAAGAGACTATGTGCTGAAATTATAAAGGATTGTTCATTTGAAACAGAAATCAGAATGGAGTCAAATAATCAAAAGAATATCTGGTATAGTCAGATTTAACAACATTGACAAAACAAATACGCATCTTTTTGTGCAGTGTTTCTTATCATGAAGCCTTTACTTTGTGACATTTTACATAAAAATGTAATCAATACATTATAAAACTTTCAATTAAATTACTCAAATAACTTTTCAGACTACACTGAAATCATTTTTATATAGTTTCATCATTAATGTATTTAAAATGGAAGTCTTTCACACTGTAAGAACGTTAGCTGATATTTAACTGATACATGCATACGGCAGTTACGTGTATTAAAAGTACACCAGGAACAAAGTGATGGTGTGCCGATAATACATTTTCATTATACAGCGAAAGCCCTGTTTTCACAGAGCATCATTTCATTTGGACAAACTCAAATAACACATGATATACTTTATTCATCCGGGAATTGGGGAATTATCGAGCAGTAGCGGCATAACATATAGAAATCAAGCTAAACATGAGACCCAAAAATAAAAATATGAAGTGGAAGAGTATCATCTAAAAATGTCTATACATTCTTACATCTTATAGTTAAATCCATTTTGCTCTTAGCAGCCCCGTATTACTGACCTACTCAGTTAATGCTTTTAGCTAAGAAAAGACCTTGATGATTCTTTAGAGGATCCAAAGATAAATTGAACGTCTGTAACAGACTATGGGTTTACCGAAATATATAAATAAAAGGTGAGATATTAAAAAAAAACTTTTGGGGTGTAATAGTGTGTGACTTTAATTTTTAGAAAAAGAAGAAGAAAGAACATTTTAGCTGCTCCTTTGAAGAAATATTTCATTTAAGATACAAAATTAGAGATTAGTGAGAAAAACTGATTTATTGGTTATACACACTTTGGAATCCTGAGAAAAAGCATTCAATGTTTAGAAACCTAGTAGGAAAAAGGTTAAATTAGTCAAGATCTGATGAATTAGAACCATATTGTTACAATTTACTTTTGTTTATTTTTATTTAAACGCAATGAATTTTAACGTGCTATCATGGTGAAGCTGACTGCTTTAAGGATGGTAATAGTGGACTTTCTATGTTTTATTCAGTAAACCAGATTTAGAAACCAATCTCTGAAACAGATATGCCGAAATCCTTGGCTCCAAAAAAACAACAACAAAGAAACAAAACGATACACAGGTAGATTTAATTTACTAATAAATAAGATAGTATTCAAAACCTCTGGAAGTTTTTCACATTTTGTCATGTTACAACCACAACCTTTAATGCATTGTTTGACCCCAAACCCTGCTGCAGTGCTTGTTTCCAAAAGGCTAAAGCTTAGACTCTTCTGACCGAAGCACACAGTTCCAGTCTAAGTCCCAGAACAGTTAGGTTTTCAGTTTGTGATGGTTGCACAGAGTAGGCTTTTTTTTTCCTACCCTGACTCCCAAGAAGCTGGTTGACGTCTTTTAGAATTTATGGACATATCGATAATAAGACCCATCTTCTGTTCAGCCAAGGTTAAACATTTTACTCAAAAAATGTTGTAAAAATTCAGAAACAAAGAATTCTGTTAAACAAGAAAACTATGTTTTAGTATGTGAAGTGTTATATTAATCAACAGTGAGGTAAAATGAGAAGCCCGTGATATCTGCAGCAGATAAGTTCAACTTCATGGAAGTTTGACATAATCAACATCTTGTATTATGTCTTTTCAATTGTGACATTTACAGCAGACCTTGTTAAAACATTTAGCTTTTTCATGATGATAGCTTGTGTTAAGTTTTCATATTTAATGCAGTTTCTTCATTAAACTCCACAACTGTTTTTCAGCCATTCCTCATAAATTACTTTCATCCATATAACCTTTTTCTCTGTTTTGTTTTTAACCTATGTGAGGCAGAACTGAAAAGTGCTTTACAAATAAAGTGTATTTGGTTGATACTGCAGGACAGAGATTAACATTTTAACAGAAACCCACTTCCAAAAGAGCCACCCTTTTAATGTATACTTTATTGAGGAATAGGATATTTGTGCAAAATTGAATGAAGAACAAGAAACAGCAGTAAGCACCAAAAAGTTCAATCATTTTTCATTTTTACAATGCTTAATTTTATACTGAGCCTTGATGGTAACAAAAAAGTTATAATAAAGGGGAGATAAACATTTCACACATAAATGTCTTTGTCACAGTGTGCTGAAGAGAGACAGTTTTCCTTATTGCAAATCTCTTTGTAGCCTTCTGTCTGGGTTAGACCGCTTACTGTTTTTTGGGGGCAAAAACAGAAGAATAAAATCATTGTTTTAAAAAAAAAGCATTACTCCAATAAACACTAGTAAATATTTTACCGTCAATTGGGTTGTAGAGGAGGCAGTATTCATGGGAAGGGTTCGATTCTTGGATTTTGTGGTAGAAATGCCCTTTTAAAACACACAGTGTTGTAAAACGTTTCAATGTAGAAAAGCAAACCAACCCTAATTTTGCAAAAACGTTTTTGCTGCCGTTGGGCGAAAGAAAAAGCAGATTTCTGTAACTTTACCCGGACTGAGGGAGGTGTGCTTTACTTCAAGTTCTTCTGAGGAACCAAACAAGGAACCCCACAGAAAGAACACGCAAACCACTTATTTTTCATAAGCTATCCATTACAAGGAATATATTGCTAGCTCAGTGTTTCCTCACCTTATAGAACGTTCCCATTTAAAAACCCTAAAAGAATAAAAAGAAAATGGTTAAAACAACATATTAGTATCTTTAAATACTTTAGATACTCTATCTTTATGAAAGTAAATCCTACCGTAGTTCAACGGTGTTAAAAGTACATTTTCTTGCTCCACACCTGTGAGGTCTGAAAAATAATTAAACATATATTGTTACACCGCCGAAAAGCGTAAGGGGGGATTCCCCAAGGAAGATTACTACGGTATCACATGATCAGTAGCGTCATAGAGAGGATTCCCCCACCGTATATTCAACATATAACTTAAAAATCGTTAGAATATATTCATTAGAACTTACCAAAGAAGCGTATCCCATGTTGTAGGTTGGGGCCTGCGTTCTGACCCGCGGCATGGATGTGAGCGTTAGTGAGGACCGAAGCAGAAGACGCTTGTGACATGTTTTGTAGGAGTCACCGTGCATGCATTCAGTTAGGTGGGAAGAGGGCCTTATATATACATTATTGATAATACAGGCATTGTGTTTGTCCGCGTGATGGGGATTTTTAGGATACGTAAAGGCGTGAAATACAACATCCTGTCGATTTTTTTTGTGACAGGGTGTCCTATTTATAAATACTAAGCATGACGGCGCGAGGGTTGTAGAGAAAGAGACAGTTTTTGTGTTGAGGGGTCAGATGATTGAGAGAAAGCGAGATCTCCCCCCCTTGTGTCTCCTCCCGCGCGGCGCTTCGAACAGGTTGAGTATTATTTTAACTGCTTACTGACCGAGTGAACTTATGACCCTCAAACTGACAGGGACCTGTAGAGTGTATGGACTTATTATGTTGTAAGCTGCAACTGGTAAGCGGTCAGTAACGCTTGCTGTTTACAGGGAGAGCTGAGGGGTTGCATCGCAGGATTCTGGGCTGAGCGAGAACCGTGAGCTTTTTATTTACAGATTCCGGATGGGGAAGCTTATGCGTCTAAACGATTTATATAGTTTTATTTTTAATCTTTATTTTGAAACTTTAAGTATTCAGAGTCTGACTGCTTTTACGGCTGAAACAAAGACTGATTTCCTCCCACCTTAAAGATTGGGTGTGCGTAACGGAATTAAATAATTCAAAATAATCATAATAATACTAATAAAAAGATTGGGTATGTATACCGGAGTTAAATAATTATAAATAACTTTAAATGATTACAATAATACTACTAAATAAGGTTGGGTATGCGTAACAGAATTAAATAATTACAATAATATCAATGATAGTAGTAATAATATTATTAATGATATGAATATAAATGAAAATAATAATAATACAATTAATAAAAGAATAATTAATTTAATAATGATTAATGTGGGGGGTGTCACATGAGGGGTCACGTGGTGGGGTCATATGGAGGTCACGGTAGGGGTCAATGATAGGGTGTCACATGAGGGTCACGAGCGGGGTCACGTGACGATCATGTGAGTAGGGTCACCTAAAAGGTCAATTAAAAAATAAACCCCGCCCCTTTTTAATCGCCCCGCCCACTTTTAATCCATCAAAATCGGATTAAAAAGTGACATGAGGTATACCCCTTATGTCTCTCCCCTTCTTCCATCTTGAACCATTTTATCAAACTTTTCGTTTTTCACCTCCAGTAAATTAATTAATTATTTGAGTTGAATTAAAAAGCCCTGCTGTGACAGACTGGCGACCTGTCCAGGGTGTACCCCGCCTCTCGCCCATTGAACGCTGGAGATAGGCACCAGCATCCCTCCCGACCCCAACAGGGTTAAGTGTGCATAGATAATGGATGGATGGATGAAAAGCTCTACGCTTTCAGCCGAAACACTGCAGGAGTTAAAAGACCAGATTAGGAAACTGGCCCACAGCAGGTTAGCAGAGAGCGACCGAAACATGCATCTGACACTGGAGCAGTTTATGGAGACTTTTTAATCAAACATGGCAGATCTCAACACACGTCCCTGCCCTGAAACATACTGCAGGACATCTAAACAGCAGAGGCTGCCGGTGACGTGAAGTCTTCATCAGCTGCTTGCCGAAAGACATGTGGAAAAAAAAAAAAAATCTATATAAAAAGGAGAAAACCTGCTCAGAATGACATGGACATAAAGAGATTGTTCATTTTGATCACAGACTTCTATCACACTTTATATTTTCACAAGAACAATTCAGGTTTGTTTTTTTTTGCAATGTACTTACGATAGTGTAACAAAGGGTCAGCGGCACCGACAACTTGAAACTAGAATCCGGCCTCAAAGCCACACCCCCATTTAGATATGTTCAGCGTGTAGCTGTGGGCCCTGCTGCTGATCAGCGGTCACTGCAAATACTGAACCCTGCAGCACCCGACACACTTATTGGCACCCATGGTGAAAATTTAAAGCTTTTTTTTTTTTTTTTTACAATCCAGCCTTTCATTCGTGTACATTTACATATAGGGGAAAACAATCCGACAATAAGAGTTGTATATAGAAAATTAAGCCCAAAATGATTAAAGCTCCGGTCAAATTAAGCTTTGATGTGTTCTTTTAACTTTACCGTTTCTTCTGACTGGAAATTATATTCACGCTTTGGAGCAGCGCAGCCAGAGTCCTGACTTAAATCTTATCTGAGAATCTGTGGAAGAAGCTAATGATTAGGGTGATGGAAGGGAGGCCTTCCATCTTAAAAAAGCTTTGAGCTAATCAAGAAAGATGAATTGCCAAAATACTGGTGGAAACATGCACAAAGCCGCTAAGCATTTATAGGAAGGATCTGAATCCTGTGATTACTCAGAGTTTCTTACTAATAACTGGGAAAGGATTAAAGAGGATTCATTTGAATTTGCCTACATATGTAAACAAAAACATAATTTGTATCCTTCACGTAAGGCAGGCATGGGTTGATCTTAATATGACGGCAAAAGAAAAAATACTGGCCTAAATCTGTTCATATCTAAAGTCGGAGCCATAATTAGAAGGTTTGAAGCAACGGGAGCTGTAAAAAAAAAAAAGAAAAAACAAGGCTGGACAATTTTATTCTCCAACTATGCACAACTGCATCAATTTTCTTTCAGTGTGAGGTTAGGCTTCAGCAATAAAACATTTTAAAGCTTATTATAAATCTGCCAGGAATGCCAATAGATGTTAAGGGTGCTAAACAGTAGATCGAGATGGCAATTAAGCCTTAACGGTGGTTTGTCCACCTAAAAAAAAAACCATGGCAGCGCAGGAGGACGCACACATAGCTGCTGCTATGACATCAGTTTTATCAGGATCCACAATTGTCATGAGTGTCACTATCCAGATCAGTGTGATTATCTTGATGATTTCAAGATTGGCTGCAACCAACCTTGGTAGACGGCCACTAGGTGTCACTAGCAGTCCCAGATTAATAATATGCAGGTGGGGTCCTATAAATGATAAATCTGGCTTGCCAGGTTACCAACCAAAACTTTTTTGGGGAAAAAAATGCTTTTTACCAGCTGCAGTGACGACTGGATGTCAAAATAAAGCCGAAGGTAGCATTAATATTAATAATAATAATAAACTAATTCTGCACACCGCCATGCTGTTTTAATCCGTGCCAGACAGTCCGATGCATCATAATGCACTCTGGTAGCAACATTTAAGACATGTATCGTATTATCGTATGCGACGACAGAAATGAACAGAAATGACTCCAGGTCGTTCATGAGGTGCGTATAATGTCCTGCTGTTGTGCCACACGAGCTACACTTCAGAGCTGTTCCCAGGGATTCTCACAGCAGGGAACAAGTAAAAGAAAACACCACGGCGAAAATAAACTGGACGTTATCGGCTATATCAGCTTCACTTCCCGCTTACAAAAAACAAACAAAAAAAAAACAAGTGCCTATGCGAGGGACTTCAGAGGCACAGCTTTATATAAGGCAATATGTACACATGAACTGTATTTTCTTTTGTTATATAAATAAAATAAAATCAGAAATAATACTGTACATTCAAATAAAACAGTGGCAATCGAGACAAAAGAGTTTTGAAAAAAAAAAAAAAAAAAAGGAAAAGCACCGATAAATGATTCATTTTACTTAAAGTTTGTGTTTTTGTACATTAATCACTTGATTTCAACACCGACTGTGTCATTATGTAGAAAAGTATGAAATATTTCATGGCCTTCAAAAATACTTAATCCCAACAGCTCTTCTGCCTGCCGTGCCTGGTTCCACTGTTCTGATGCTACTGAGCATGTTGCCTGGAAGTGTGAAGGGGTAAGGAGCGTGTTCAGGAGCACAGCGGGTGCAGGGAAGGCTCCAGATCTGATCAGTACTTATCATAAAGACCTAAACAAAATGAACAAGAATCAGACAGCCATGCATCATGAGAAAACGTGTGCTGCTCTTAAGCCTGCGAAGATCTTGAATGTTAAGGAGGACTATGTCTAATTACTGCCCTTTCTTAAGAATTAGAATAAAAAAACAACAGTAAATGTAAAGAAAACTGCTGCGATTAGCACTGATCTGATATTACAGTTCCTCATTTTGAAGCTGAACAATGTTTCCTTGAATGAGAAACAAACGTGACATAACACCAAAATATACATTCTCATCTGACAAATGGGAGGAAACCAAAACAGAACATGTAAATTACATTTTCCACTTTCCAAAGTTAATTAGCAGTTGGACATAGATTTTAAAAAATTTACATATTTCCAATACCGCACATTCAATTTGCCTAAAACAGCCATGAATACAAAGTCAACAAAGATGCTGCAACATACAGATTTTATATATATATATATATATATATATATATATATATATATATATATATATATAGATAGATAGATAGATAGATAGATAGATAGATAGATAGATAGATAGATAGATAGATAGATAGATAGATAGATAGATAGATAGATAGATAGATAGATAGATAGAGAGAGAGATGTATGTACAATGATTATAGCATTCATGATTGCACTATGCCTCAAAAAAAGTAAATTACAGGCTTATGTAGTAGGGCAATAATAGAAAAATACTCCAAAGTAAATAGAGAATTGCATGTAAAGAGGTGCCAAATATAAACAAGGAAGGCTTTACTTTGGTACAAACCGCACACCGACACGGTGCCCCTTTCACCTCTGTAGAGAGTAGCTAAATGCATCCTCAGCTTCTAGATCGGCTACAACAGTCAGGACAGCCGGGCTGTGATTGGACACAAGCACACAGCTAAACTGTGATTGGACTGGAAGGTTCACAAGGTGAAGGGTGCGGTGGTGGTGGTGGTGGTGGTGGTGGTGGGGGGGGGGGGGGGGGGGGGGGGGGGTACAGCTGGGAAAGTTCAGTGCTCTGGAGCAGCTGTCTTGTCTCTAAACAGCTAGGGTGAGTCTGTTTATGCTGCAGGGGGACAGTGAGTGTGTGTGTGGGGGGGGGTGTGGGGGGGGGCATAATGCTGAACACTTCATAACCTGCAGGATCAACATGTCGGCCCGTTCCTTCTGCCCCAACTGTCCTGCTTTCTTTCCTTTCCTCAACACTTTTTACAGCAGTTTGCCGCTTCGGTTGTTTTGGCATTGGTAATACATTGAACATTAATCAATCAATTTAAAGAAAATAATAATAATAAAAAAAAGCTTTGATGTGGCACGGTTCAACATTGTTCAGAAATCCTGAGCTCCTCTCCTCCCATCAGTCTGTGGAAGGACTGTGGAAGGACTCCCCACACTTTGTCGCCCAGCGTCTTGCAATCGCTTCTTCTCGTCCTGAGCTTCGTGTTTGCGTCAGAACATGCCGCGAATGTGCCGCTGCCGCATTCAACCGTGCTCTGCTCATTAAATGGTACCAAGTCAATGTAATATTACAACTATAATAAAAATAAAGTCAAATCATTATCAAATCAAAAAAAAAAAAAAAAAAAATCACAATATTTGCCTACATGACAAGCGACGAGCCGGCAGGTGCATTAAAGGGGAAAAAAACGGAGCTGTCCATTAGAGAGCTGTTGCATCACTTCCTGTTAAGCTAATGCTTCATGATGAACCTTGACAAAGACAAGGGGCGTGACATAGGATGCAAAACAAAAATAAGGGTTTATAAAATGGCAGGTGTGATGGGAGCTCTGATCCCAGCTCCTTATAAATATCCAACCTCCTGCCTCCCCATCAGCGCCTTAAAAAGCATGATAACATTTAAGGGTCTCATCCCTCGGGCACCAAGAAGTCAACAAAGGGCTAATAAATTAGTATTATGCAACCGTTAGATTTAGTTTTCCTTAGATAATTTGTAAGCGCGTGTTTGCGTGTGTGTGTCAGCCATCTTTTCACAGATCCAGTCAGTCAGCGTGTGGGTGAGGAGCCGTGCTCTACACCAGGTTGTACTCCTTCAGGTTCAGCTGTAGGATGGTGTCTTTGACGGCCGCAAAGACGAAGCGGATGTTCTCCGTGTCGGTGGCGCAGGTGAAGTGGGAGTAGATGATCTTATCGCTGTCTGGGTTCAGGTCCACAAACATCTTCAGGATGAATTCTCGAGCTGCTTGGGCGTCCCTCTGAGAGCCTGCAGAGGGAGGAACACATGGTCATTCTGTCAGTGCTCAAAGGATGAAGTACTCCTAGTAACATATCTTACATGCTTTTTGTCGCTATCCCGGTGAGATAAATCCTTTAGAAATATTTTTACATGTATTTTAGTATTTTCTAAAGAAACCATAGGTGGCATCTTCAAAAACTAAATGCTGCTTTTCTAAAACTATTAGTAGTAAATGCTTTATTAATGGATAATGCTCATCAGAAATTAATGGATGATGCGAAGGCGTGAACCGTCCAAAGCGATAACGGACACCTCGGAGGTCATTATCCCGCATTTACCATGGCCACTTACAAAAGAAATAAATATTAAATAAATTTTTTATACTTTAATGTTTTTTTTTTCACAATTAAAATCGTAAGTTTTTCACAAGAAGCGATAGAGAGAACTATTTAATATTTCTCGTTGTGAGGAGTTCCCAAGCGTCATCTGTCTTGCCGTTACCAGCTAACATTTGAGCCAGCGCAATAATTTAGAAACAATCTTTTTTTACAGGTGTCCCACAACACTTTTTAACGGACACCCTGCAGCCAATCAGAATCAGGCGTTCACCCGGACAATGCTATAAATCAAGTAATGGCTACCTTTGCTCTCAATTAACAAATGCTTATACATGACGCTTAAAAGGAAAAATTATAAAACAGAAAGAAGCCACAAACTCTCAATTACCATGCATGCGCTTTTACATAGTGTACGTTTGCATTCCAACTCTGAGGAAAAGACGTTTTATTGTCAGTAAAGATGTCAATTAAAAGCCAAGAATGTTGGCTTTACATAAAGTTATTTATTAAGACTACAAAAAATTGCTACTTGCTTTTAGTTTTGAGTCAGAGCAATAATAACAAAAAAAAAAAACAATTAAAATAACGGGAACTGGTAGAAACAAGCAGCATCTGGAGTTTACCAACCAGCACATGACCCAGAATGACCTCTTGCTTGCTGCTGTCACTTCCTGATCTTATGTATCCGATAAACTTAATGAGCACGAGCATCAACAAACTTAAATTTTGTCAAAGGAAAGCTGACATTTTTATTTATTTAAAATTTATCCATATGAAGCTGTGGATCAAATCTTGTGGGCACAATTCTCTAATTCCCCAATATGACAACTTCCTCATGACGCCCAAACAGAACTCTTTTCTGTTCTGCTTATTCTAACCTGCATTCTATCCAGTCACCAGCAGGGGGCAGCAGCTGGTTGTTTAGCTGTCTGCGAGCAAACAAATGCTCCTCTACCATAATGTATGACATCACTTTATAGCGTAGTTTATTTTCTAAAGTGCTAGTTGTACACATTCTAAAGCATAATGTTCATAATTTCACCCCTGGTTCTGTTTAGAATCAAGAGAAGAATAACATGCATTAAACTTTAAGGCGGAGCTGAACTGTGACCGACATGTCCTTTATGATGTGAAGAATGTATCCAGATAAGATATGATGTGACATTTTGTTCACTTCATATCTTTAATTCGATTAACCTTTATTAGTAGTAAGTTTAAAGCCGATATTGTTATAAGTGCTTTTTTTCAGTTGAAAATCCAAATTTCTCTTTCCTTAACATCTGTTCACTTCGAACTTAGAGCAGATATTTCTGTAGTGGACAAACTTTATATATGGAGGTAGCAAAAACAAGGGACTGACAGGAGGGAAGGAAGGAAGGAAGGAAGGAAGGAAGGAAGGAAGGAAGGAAGGAAGGAAGGAAGGAAGGAAGGAAGGAAGGAAGGAAGGAAGGAAGGAAGGAAGGAAGGAAGGAAGGAAGGAAGGAAGGAAGGAAGGAAGGAAGGAACGAACGAACGAACGAACGAATGAAGGAAGGAAGATAATGATGGTAGGATGAGGAAAGGAGAAAGGACACAAGAGAGTTAGGACACAGCGAAGGAAGGAAGAACAAGCAGGAGAGGACACGTAGAAGGAAGGAAAGACACAAAGAGGGTACAGAAGGAAGGAAGAATGAGAAGACAAATGGAGAAAAAGGGAGAATGGCACAATAAAGAAAATAGACAAGGAAGGAAGGAAAGAAGGATAGATACAATTATGGTAGGATAAGGAAAGAAGAAGGGACACAGGGGCATTAGGACACAGGGAAGGAAAGAAGGAGATAAAGAGAGTACAAGCAGAATGAGAGGACATATAGGGGGAAAAGAAGAAGGGTACAGGACAGGAAGGAAGGAAACAACATTTAGACAACTGAATAAGGACTACAGTATTGAACATTCTCTCATATTTATCAGGAAATACAGATATGGATTCCAGAGTTTTCCAGACTGGGTAGGGACCCTGTAAAACCTAAAAAAAAAGTTTCCAGCTTGATAGATCCATTGAGCGTGTTGCACCTTCACACGAAGGCCCCATAACTAACAACTGTCCAGCTGGGCGAGCTGCTGCTGAACAGGGTTGGAAACCCAAGCTGGTTACTGAAAGCGTCTAAGCTGCTGCCACTCACCGTCATACTCTGGGAAGTAGTCGACCAGATGAGAGTACATGATCTTCTCCTCCAGCAGGTCTTTCTTGTTCAGGAAAAGAATCACAGAGGAGTTCTGGAACCAGGGGTACGTGATTATCGTTCTAAACAAAGCTTTACTCTCCTCCATCCGGTTCTGCACAGGGGGACAAGAAGGTAGGTGTGGTTTGGAGAAGGTGGGACAAAGACAAGGAGCGGGAGAGAGAGAGAGAGAGAAAAAGAGAGAGTTAATGGTTTAATTAAACATCTGCGCTCAGATTCATCAAGAAGAGATTGTACTAAATGTTTGAGCACACCAAAGGCGGAGCAGGGAGGATAAAAGATGAGAAGGACGGCCATGTTGGTTAGATCTCCCAGGACCTGATGTCAGTGTTTAAGTGATTATCCATGTCATTAAAATGAAATGGTAATATCGTGGCTCACAGTAATAAAGAGAGCAGACGCACTCCTCTGGTTCTATCAGCCTAACACCAAGGCTACAGTGTCCTAAGAAGGTGACGTGGCCTGATGCGGCCTTCACAGCAGCTGGCAGACCTTTCAGGAATGCTTCCCAAGAGGGAGGAGAGGCGGCACACAGCCAAGATGGATGAAAACAGCATTTTCAGTCTTTGAACTACAATTCTTCAGCGCAGTCTCGCGTTCTGAGAATATCAAACATTTAAAACCCTTTATGATTAATATTCAGTGTTTGGTCCCGTGGCTTTAACCCCCCCCCCCCCCCCCCCCCCCCCCCCCACCAGAAAAATCATTACCTCGTTATCCGACTCCACCAGAACTTGGTCGTATTCGCTGAGGGCAACCAGGAACATGATTGATGTGACGTTCTCAAAGCAGTGGATCCACTTCCTCCTCTCCGACCTCTGACCCCCAACGTCCACCATCCTGTAAGAGCCGCAGATCCATCATCATCATTACCACCACCCTGCAGCAGTCTAGGGCTGGGTGATAAATCCATTTTTAATCGATTAATTCGAGTTTGCAATTTATGAAGACATCATTTTTTGGATAAATTACAATTTTTTTTTTATTCTTTTTGTTTGCCAATACAGCCCTTGAGCCTCCATCTAACTATATATTTCAAATTATTAGATTAGATTAACTTTATTGTTCTAAAGGAAATTAGATTTGGGTTACAGACTCTGGCTGCTACATAGTCCAAACTATGTGTCACACTGCATTCACACATAAAACACTACTATAAAAATTCCATTATAAGACAATAAATAGATACATAAAGGAGCATGTTACATTATATTCACAATAAAAATTTGAAGGAAGAGAAAAAAATATATATTTTTAATAAATAAATAAAGATGTATAAAAACCGTTCTTTAAAAAAAAGTCTGTTTTAAGAGATAATGAATAAAAAAAAATAAAAAAAGAGCATGTGTCAGTTTAAATGTTGAATACTGTTGCCTAATTGGAAATTGTTTTGGTAAAAGCTTGAAATGTTGAATATATGTCTAGGAAAATATATTGCGGGTACACTCTAAAGAGGAAACTTTTTAACCTTAAGACGAGGGTTTCCGCTACATGTAATTGATCGTGGCGCACGGCCACACCAAAATAAAAGCTGCCATACCTTCATAATCAATTCAAAAACATCTTAAAACAATGTAAAGCATAAGATATAGTATAGCTACTGCATATTTGCACACAATTTTTTATTATAAACAGAGTTTAAAATGAATTTAAATATCATAAAAACATTAAAATTTACTTTCTTTTGAAGAACCAACTCCTCCGGCTTCTGTCTGTATTGCTGTGGAACGGCTAGTGTATGAAGCTACTGGTGGCTACTGGGCAGCTCTGCTCTCGGTAGAGAAGGAAAACTAGACGGGACAGTCCAGTGTTTCCTCCTTACCGACTCATATTTGGGGACTTTTCAGCCCCCTCCAGCGTTTTTTATTAAAAAAAAAAAAAAAAGTGACAAGAAATAAATCTAGCCACTTATTTCTGTGTTTTTGTCGATTTAGCAGCTTCACTTGAAAGCAGCAATCTGTCTAAAGTTTACTGCTAGAGCTGTGTTGGGTCTCCTATTCCCTCAGCACTGTCTCACAGGCAGCTGCTGCGTGAGTTTTGTGAAAGGCAAGTTATTGCACTATTAATCACAATAGGGACACTCATCTTTGTTCAAGTGGAACATTTTACTCATTTTGCCTTGTTTGAAGGTTTGCACTTCAAGCTCAATAGGGAAACTCATGTTGGTTTGTTAATTTTTTCGTGTCAAATAAAAACAGTTTATTTGAATGATTTAATTGTTGTTTCCAGTCTTTTTTTTTTTAAAGAAAACAAATTGATTAAAATCATAAATAAGATGTATTGTGAAAAAAACCTGAGATTTTATTTTTAGGCCATATCGCCCAGCTCTACAGCAGTCTGTAGAGGAGAGCCCTCCTGTCCACAACCATCAACATCTATGGCGACTCTAAGAAGAAACTTGGATAGTAGAAGTCATAAGAACATTTATTTTGTCTTCTTTGTTAATGTTGATGTAAAGACGCCTCGTCAGAAATACATATTTTTATATTTTTAGATAACATGTCGACTTTTAAAGATGGAGTCGGAGCGCTATGCTGAAAGAAGTGGACCAAGGAGTCAGAGGAATCAGCCAGAGCTGGTCCCAACTATTTACACACACCATAAAAACACCTAAAAGTAAAAGCAGCAATAAAACTGCTGCACTGGCCAAATATTAAACTTAAAATATAAAATATTTAAATATAATTACTCTTCACATTCACTGGCACCACTGGTAGAAATGTGTAAACGTTGACTTAAGTTTATATATTAGGATAAAAATTCTGTTTTAGGAAATTTGTTATGCAAAAGGTATTGGTGCTACACTTATTGGCTCTCTAATCAATTCCTAAAAAAATAGATGCAACTGAGACATTCCTTTAAATCTCTAGTAAGTTATCTTTTTTTTTTTTTACGTTGATCACACGGCTAGAAATGTTGCCCTACCCTCCCTTTCTGTTCTCCTTTGACCTTAAGGTTTGAATGACATAGAGACCCCCCTCCTCTTAGTACGGGGGTCTGCAACCTGCGGTTCTGGAGCCACAACTGGCTCTTAAGATCTTCCACAATTGGCCCTAATCACTTTGGCTGAAAATTATGAAGAATGTTTTTAAATATAGATATATATAAATAACAAAATAAGGTTTAAGCAGTTTTTCATGAAATAATTTAATTGAATTTCCAACAAAAAGTGACAGTAAAAAATGTTTAGACCCATTTTGTTTTTATCAGGATTGCTACAAAAATATCAACATCATCAACACATCGTTCTGCGCTCACCTGAATATGACGCTCTGGAGATCGAACGGATATTCAATAATGCCTGTGGTCGGGACTCGAACCCTCAACACATCCTGCTGGGTGGGAAGGTAGGTGGACTGGGCGATCCGGTCCAGTGCGTTCAGGTAACTACAGAGACATCATCATCATGTCATCACGATAGCGTCCACAGCATACACTGCAAAAATCTTCTTGAAATTAGTGCAATTGTCCTTGATTTGAGCAGATAAATAAGATGATGTGTCAATGGAATTAGATTTTTTACACTTAAATTAGGAGCAATTCATCTCCATCATCTGATTTCAGGTGCAGTATATCTAATTATCTTATTTAAGGGGTCAAAATACTCATTCCATTGGCAGATCATCTTATTTACCTGCTCAAATCAAGGACAAATGCATTAATTTCAAGAAGATTTTACTTATTTTTAGTTCTGTTTTTGCAGTGTAGTTCAAACTGATGTTGTCTTCCACTCACTACTTAGTAGAGTCTGAGAGCTGGTACTCCCTCCTTCGGTCGTAGCACTCCTGGATGCCGGGGTCATTCCACAAGCTCTTGATGGCGTCTACGTAAGGATTCCTGAACGCGGTGACCTTCTCTACGTCCACTTCTCTAACAATGTTGGCATTAGCCTGGCAGCAGAGGGGGGGGATAATATGTTGCTGAAACACTGCCAAGACATCAGTAAAATATATAAAAATTATTCCAAATTCCACAAAGGAAGGAAAAAAGACCAAGAAAAAGTCAGTGCCCTCGTTATTACTAGTTAATTTTCTCACTCGCTTGATACATCTCATTGCGCCCTCAGGCTCAGGAGCAGCTAATATGTGAAGCTCAAATCCCACGGGGGATTTTAAAGGAATTAAGGAGAAAAGTGTCGCTGCCCCAGATTCCTATTACTGGTCTCCTATGTAAGAGAGAGTAACACGTGCCTTATGGGTGGGGCGCTTTCTCACCCAAGTTTAAAGTAAAGTATCTGGAGTACTCGCAAAACCAATCATGACTTTGAGATGTAAAACCACAGCATGTGCAGCAGAATATTGTCTAAATATCTGTGACATATTTCATTTTCTTTACATAAAGCCACTTTAAGATAATTCAGCGGCTCGTATGAAATCCGTGGACGGGACAGATGTACAACACCTACTTAACAACCATTATAATCATTGCATTCTGTACATAGACTGAATAATATGAATAATACGCCCGAACAAGGACATTTATTGTGCTCTACTGACTTTGCGATTGGTGAAAGGAAATCTGGAGTTTCCTTTCACAAACAACTGGCCACACTCAGCGCTGTAGTGGGACCGAGAGGTCTTCATCTGCCAATAAACGTCTAAATGTCCAGGATCCGAGCACCAGGCATGGCTGCCACTTCCAGCGTGTACCGAACGGCTGGGTCTGCAGGATCTGTGCTGAACTGAGTGCTTTGGAGACCGGGATGCATGACTTGGAAATGCAATTAGTGACAATCAGTGCAAATGAGCAGAGACACAGAGCACACACACGCTCATCAGTTTTCATTTTCACTTCCCGTGTGCCGTGAGGCGCAGCCTTTGTCCGACAGACACTTCCCGCTTTCACGTATGGACACGAGCGAGTCAGGCAGTAAGTATGAAACCTAGCGCCATGAAAGAGAATTGGCGCCCTTGCAGTTTCCTTCTGTGTTTTTTTTTCGCATTTCGTCTCACAGTTTAACGTTTCAGATCGTCACAAAATGAGTAGTGTCAGCCCAAGAGCACCGCATCACCATGAACGTTGACTATAACTGAGGCGAGGGGGGCCTGTAGCTCTTTAGATGTTCTTCTGGGTTGCTTCGTGAAATCAGGTACTGGGCCCTTATCGTATTGTTTTATCGTTATAGTGAAAAATTTGTTATGATAAGAATTTGGATTTATCTGGACAACAATAAATTCCAACTAGTGGTGTCTGAAAACCCCCATAACAGCCTATATTGTCAGGATAATTATTTTTTTGCCATTTTCTCCACTGTTGGTTTATTGAAAATAAATATCAATAAATTCAGAAATATAATTAAATGCAGTTACTGTGTGCTGTTAGGTAATAAAAAAACAAATAAATCACACTTCTTTATGTAAGCAGTGTCCTGATGAAACATATTTCCAATTTTGTTTTAATCTAACGTTTTAAATGTTTTTTTAAGGACAGTATCTTTTTTTATTGACTGAATGTATCACTGACTACATGAACTTCTGTGTGGAGAGCATTGTGCCAACACGGCGGCTACGGTGCTTTCCAAACAACCCCCCCGGGTGACCCCTGAGCTGAAAGTCCTCCTGAACCAGAAGAAGAGGGCTTTCTACTCAGGAGAGGAGCAGCGTAGAGTTCAGCAGGAGCTTCAGTGGAGGATCAGGGCGGCAAAGAAATCTATGGGAGGAAGATGGAGGAGAACAACATCAGAGATGTTCAGTCCTGCCTTCTTCCCTCCTCACAGTCACATCAACACAGGTGAGAGGTCAGCTGACGAGGCTGAAACAGAGGAAAGCCTCAGGACCAGACGGCATCCCCCCCAGGCTACTGAGGACCTGTGCAGATGAGCTCTGTGAGGTCCTCAGCTACATCTACAACCTGAGCCTCAGCCTCGGGGTGGTCCCCACCCTGTGGAAGACCTCCTGTGTGGTACCGGTTCCCAAAACGCTGCACGCCAGGGAACCGGCCCACTTCAGACCAGTTACTCTGACCTCCCACCTGATGAAGACCATGGAGCGCCTCATCCTTGCTCACCTGCGCACCTACCGGCCCAACATCGGAGTAGAGGATGCCATCATCTACCTGCTGCAGCGGGCGCTAACCCACCTGGAGACCACCGGGAGCGCTGTGAGAGTCATGTTCTTCGACTTCTCCAGCGCTTTCAACACCATCAGACCGGTGCTGCTGAGGGGAAAGCTGGAGGACACTGGGGTGGACAAACATCTGGCTGACTGGACCATGGACTACCTCACTGACCGCCCTCAGTACGTGCGGCTGCACG
Organism: Fundulus heteroclitus; assembly: GCF_011125445.2. Lineage (NCBI taxonomy): Eukaryota > Metazoa > Chordata > Actinopteri > Cyprinodontiformes > Fundulidae > Fundulus > Fundulus heteroclitus. The sequence goes on from NC_046372.1 coordinate 4,319,287, forward strand.
GCTGTCAGTCAGAGGTGGCACTCTGCAGCACCGGGGCCCCCCAGGGCACCGTCCTGTCTCCGTTTCTCTTCACGCTTTACACCTCGAACTTCACCTACAACACGGACAGCTGCCACCTTCAGAAGTTCTCCGACGACTCGGCCATTGTGGGCTGTGTGTCTGAGGGGAACGAGCTGGAGTACCGGTCGGTCATCATGAACTTTGTGAACTGGTGTGAGAAGAACCATCTGTGCTTAAACACCAGTAAGACCAAGGAGATGGTGATGGACTTCAGGAGAAGACCCCCACCTCACTCACCTGTGAACATCCAGGGGCAGGACATAGAAACTGTGGAGAGTTTCAAATACCTGGGTGTTCACGTCAACAATGAACTGGACTGGACACATAACACCGACGCCCTGTATAAGAAGGGCCAGAGCCGGCTCCACCTCCTGAGGAGGCTGACGTCCTTTGGATTGAGCCGGCCTCTGCTAAAAACCTTCTATGACTCTGTGGTGGCCTCAACCCTCCTCTACGCTGTCGTCTGCTGGGCTCCTGGCAGCACAGAGCGGGACAGAAAGAGACTGAACAAGCTGGTGAGGAAGGTCACTTCTGTCCTAGGCTGCTCTCTGGACTCTGTGGAGGAAGTGGCTGAGAGGAGGGTGTTGTCCAAGTTCACATCTATCATGGACAACACCTTCCACCCCCTGCACCAGACTGTAGAGGAGCTGAGCAGCTCCTTTAGAGACAGACTTAGACATCCTGTCTGTAAAAAGGAGCGCTACCGCAGGTCATTCATTCCTGCTGCTGTCAGACTTTACAATGCTGCACTATAACTACAATAACTTGTGCAATAACTAACATGCAATTACTATTTAATACCCTGTGCAATAAATAGGTGACTCAGCTGTTATAGTTATCTCACTACCTCACTGTTGTTCTTTACCTGGTACCACTTTAATGTACAACATCAAATCCATATATAAGTCATCTTAAATCTCTGCTTTATTTCTTTTTTCTCGATCCACTGTATATATGTGGACTCACTTTATGTACCTCATGCACCTTTTCCTCCTTTTGATTACTGAGCCGATGTGACAAGTGAATTTCTCCACTGTGAGATCAATAAAGTCTATCTTATCTTATCTTATTGGGCTATAATTGACATGCAGTCACAGCCACAGTTGCCTAAAAAAAACTGCAAGAAGTTGTAAAGAGTCTTTTCACATCACTTTTATCGTTATTACAACATAACCAGAAAATATCATGATAATATTTAAAGTCCATCGCCCACCCCTACATAAAATCAAGCCTGGATACACTTTTAGAGTAAGAAAGGTAGTCTGGCCGCTCCTTAGAAAGGCTTTTCCAACCCTTTCCAGACTGACAGATGTCACCTAGCATTGAATTTAGTTTGATCAGGGTGGAAGGTGCTGCTTTCAGTCTTATTCACGTTGCCTGACAGGTTCTATTCCAGTAATTTCTTGATTCTGCCCGTCTGGGAGTGGCTAGTGAGACCACAAACCAAAAATGTCCTTCATCACAGTTGGTTAATGATTCAACAGGGGGGATAATTATGTTTTTTCTCACAGGTCAAGGTTGTTTGGTTAATTTTCTCTTCATAAATAAAGTCTTTATCTAAAAAACCTTCTGCATTTACTCCGGTCATATTTGATGATCTGAAACGTTTGCGTAACAATACAGCAAAAACAGCAGAGGACTGTTACTGCCTATTAAGCAGTAATTTATTAGGTCTTATCTCAAAGATAAGTTTAGCTGGCCTCAACAACTCTCAAGAATTAAAGCTTAAAATGTATTTACTTTTGCATTTGCTGATTAAATCCCAGCAGACTATGAGCCACAAATATTGTGATGATTCTTTCATTTCAGAGACTGCGAGGTACAAATTGTGTTAAACCAACTCAGTAACAAAGCAAAACGTGGGTTGTGAAGGCAGAGGAGGACAAAAAAAAAAAAAAAAACAATGGTGAGAAAATAATGTGAAGTAATTTTAAATGAACAAAAACGTGCATTCCTTTTTTTTTTACTTTTTAGGATTAACAAATATAAGAGCACATTAGACTGAAACAGTACTAAAGTCTCCAGTCCTCATGAATGACGCTAACGGGGTGAGATGCGGGAGCGAGTGCGGAAAATAACCGTCCCACCACAACAACAGAAACCCGGTAGAATCCGATTTATGTTTTCATTTCAAATCTAGGGCTCTGCTTCATTTTAACATTACATTCCACACTTTTAAAGTCCAAAATCCAGATCCACCCCCCCCCCATTCCAGACCGCATAGGAAACCCAAACGCTAAGCAGTTTTCAAACATCCAAACACGACGTTTTATACACAGGAATTTGGTTTTTAATTTCCATTTCACCAAATGTCTCCATCATTCCTTGAGCAAACATCACTCACTAAAAAGAAACAGCAGCTCTGAATGTTGCCAAGGTGACAAACTCCTACGCTTCGTTTCCTCTCATTTGTCACTCTCGCTGGGAATAAATGGAGAGTAAGAGGTCACTGCACCCGCTCCCAAAGCTACAACTGCAAGGCCGGCTCGACGAAGGTGAGTAAAATCCAGCAGCTGAAGTGACGGACAGAAAAAAAGTGAGTCCAGTCCGGTCTTCTCTGCTTTCATGTGTGCCTGTGAGTGCATGGACAGCGTGTGAGCGCACAGAAAACGTGCCCAGACATAGAAAAGGGCGCAACGGAGCGCTGGAGAGCTGCAAGGACACAGGAAGTGTAAAAAATCAGCAGGAAACTATTATGGATGGCTGCTCCAAATAAGATAGACTACACTCTAAAAATATTCAGCCGAGCCCTGAACATTTTCGCAGCAAACCTTTTCATTTTGTCTCATACGTTTGTGACCCTTTAGTAACCGCGGTCGCTAATAGTTCTGCCGGTTTAAAGGCGCTTGCTGGAGACGATGTGAAATTACCTTGTTGTGCTCGTATTTGTAGGGAATCTTGAGCGTCTCTGCGGCTCGGATCATGGCCTGCATGGACGTGAAGATGTTCTGATAGACCAGTTTGGTGAAGCCGCGCTTGTCCTCGTCGGAGTAACCGGTGCCGTGTATAATCCTCATCTGTTTGATGAATGTGCTCTTCCCGCTCTCCCCAGTTCCTGAGGATTTAGACAAACAAGACTAATAATTAAAAAGAAGGACAGTTTAGTGTTAGTACTGTGCTGGGTCCAAACAGGCAAACTGGGGGGAAAAAATGTATTAACTATACAGCATTCTTCACAAGAGTGACAAAAAAGTATTTTTAATTTTTTCTAAACTTCATCTAAGTTTTTAATGTGTGCAAAATATAACAAAAAATATTTACAATGTCGTACAATGGGTTGTTTACTGGCCATGCTGTTGTAATTAGTGACGCAGCCCAGCGGCATTCGCAGAAAGTTTGAAGGACAGTAAGGATAATAGGGATTGTTAGCTCCTCTGCTGAGCAGCTACATGAATCGTGTTTCTTCTCAAAGGCAATGCCAGAGGCGCACTGTTTACCCGGAGTGATCAGATCGTGTCCCTACAGCACTAAACACAGGCATCTGTCTGCACATACTTCGGATTCATGTCCGTGCATGTTGGAGCCTTTACTCTGAGCTCTGATGACTAAAAAAAAAAAAAAAAAAAAGTAACGAATTCCCTCAATGGTGTTACTTGAGAAAAAAAAAAAAAAAAAAACTAGTTCTTGCCTGTAGTTTAAAAAGAGGCTTAGAGTAAATTCCAGGATTTTTGCAGACGTCTGCCCCCTCTGGCAACAAGTTGGAATGACATCAGTGTTGTGAACGTGCATAAGACAAGAGGAAAAGCATCTGCGGCTGTGACTGTACGGGTCTTTTGTTTAGAGGCGTAATATCTTCTGGGGTAAGAAAGCTATAAATATTCTACTTAGCTCATGTTCTCTCGCTAACTCACCGATTATGGCGGAAACTGAACAAAGTAGCCAGGTGATCGAAAGCACACAGCGCGTCACACGCTCAGAGGATTTGGCCCGAATCATTCTCATGAACTGAATATAGAGGCAACTGTGGTAAATAAAAGAAAACTGGCAATTGTAAGGGCACGTATGGGGGAAAAAATAAAAAAAATATATATATTTAAGTTGCAAACTTGCTGTCAAATTCTGGGTCTTTTTGTTTGTGTTTTTGGGGCTGATTGATCCTTTTCCATGCCCATCTCAGCCACCACTCAATCACTTATCAATTACACCTATTGCTGCTCATTATCATCGAGTCATTTCTCCTGGAACGCCTCGATTCGCTGCCTTCACGTCTGCTCCTCAGTGCTTTGTGCGCTGCCGGTCTATCCTGCTGGTCCTGCGCTCGTCTTGCCCTCACTAGTTCCACGTTCCAGTGCTTGTGCGGATCCTCTACTTACAACTGCTGTAAATGGAGGATAACTTGTTTTACCACATTGGGCAATCATAAGGGCACGTATGGGAAAGAAAGTAAACAATATTTAACGTCATAACTTGCACTGCGCACCTTTAAGTCTAATGATTGTCAGACTTTGTGTTTTGGTGCTCAGTTTCTGGATGGTCTTTATTAGGGCTGGGCAAGTTGACGCATTAATTTCACGTTAATTCATTAGACTATTAACGGCGATATTTACTGTAACGCGCATTAACGCATGTTGGTCACATGCTTTTATTTTGTGAAGGTCTGTTGCTGCGGTGTAGGGGTTTGAATCAGAACAGTAGGTGACGATAATGCGCCAATAACCTCGCTGTCAGCCCAGCCTCGGATTCAAAGAGGAAGAAAGCTGCTGGCTGGTTAAAGGAAAACGCGGAGAAAAAAAACAACGCTGACATGGGGAAGGCGGTGTTTCCCGCAGGAAAAGTTGGCGGCCGGAACAAGTTTTGTGCGGAGCGGGGGGGTCTGCATCGACGCCGTCGGTGAAGTCGCTTCTCGCTTCAAAAGTATCCATGTGTTTTTGCCTGTTTTTCCCTGCCATTCACTATATGCGCGAAAGCAATAACAAAAAAATGCATGTTAATGTCAAATAAACATGCAAGCATATCGAGTCAGCAAGCATTTCAGCTTAAAGTTCTTCCAGCATTGAATATGACAGAAACAAGTTAGTTGTAACCACTGCCAAGTTAAACTTTGGTATTGAACATAAAATGGTAATGCTGCTCCCTGCTGTTACCTCAGAAATTGCCTGTTTTTGGTAGATTTTTTTCCCCATAAAGAGAATTTCCTGTCAGTGGCAATAAGCTTTAATTTATTATTATTGCTATTTTTTGTTTTAAATGTTTAAGTTGAGCTTTACACTAAATATGTGTTACTGATAAGTGCTACAAATGTTACAACACTTTTGTTCATATGGCAGCAGAACATTAAAATAAAAGTGCTCTTTACACTACTTTTGAATTCCTTCTTGGAGTTTGTGCATACAATGCGATTAATCATGATTAATCAGGCAAATTATGTGATTAATCGCGATTAAACATTTTAATCATTGCCCAGCCCTAGTCTTTATCATACTTTTCCTGTAGTCTGAAGTAATTTTTCAAAAGATGCCAGAGGACGTTACCAGAGTTTTCAACACCTGAATTTGGCGTTTAGTAACATGGAATCTATATGTTATTTATTTAATTTACACAGAAATTTGCAGAGAGCAAAAATAATCCAACACTTTTAATCTGGTATCTGGAACCAGGGACACGTCTAAAACCTGAAGTGCAGTGGCCCTGATGGAACGACAGGCAAACTGTTTGAGGTGTATTTGTTTAAATATAAAACAAAGCAAAAATGTCTGACCTACCAGCAGCTCAACGCTTCAGATTTAGCGGTAGGTGGCTACAGACGTGCACATTGATTTCTATTCATTCGTTTCTTGCCTCAAAAAGAACAACGGAGCTGATTGGAGCTGCAGAGCCGCAGCTCCAATCAGGAACCAACAGGACCAAGTAGAAAAAAAAAAAAAAAGAAACGTTTGCCACAGTCGGTTGCACTGCAGAAACCCATACACTCTACCTGTTTGCGCGTTGGCAAGTACTGACTGAGGATACCGAAACTACGGAACAGGAAGAAAACAAAATTCATTTCCCAAAAACGTTCAAGTCAGGAGGGAAAACGATACTCGATGTGTAAATAACGACCTGCGGGTTTACTACTGTCACCTGGTCCTTTAATGTTACCACAGTGGCACTGATTCATACAATAAGACTGTACTTTAACTTGTTAATGCTAAAAGCAGTCGGCATGGCTGTAAGTGTGAATCACAGGTGACAGAAAAACATACATTAATATCTCCACATGTATAGTAGTTGTTTTCAGACAAGCAGCCTGTGCTCACTCGATACCACAGTCCCACATACGTACAGTGTTACGTGTAGGCTTCTTCTCTCCAAGCCGGTTTGCTTGCTCTGGCGACAGACCAAGAGTAACAACCCTCCCCTCAGTGATGACAGGAAGTATTTAGCGGTGAAGACGGAGGGGATGTAGTTTCTCTTTTGGTTCATTGAGAATCCTGGCAAAAAGGCGCAGTCCAACTTTACCCCATCTTTCAGAGATGTTGACAGTTTACGCTCCTTTGTGCCTCGCAATTTGTACTACTGGAACTTATTCGCATTTTTTTTTTTTACGTTACAACCACAAACTCCAAAGTATTTTATAGGAATTGTAGGTAATGGTCCAATTAAAAGTAGCGCCGGAGTGTCTGATGAATGCGTTTTGGAGCGTACCCGTAAAATCTTCGTACATCTGTCACCTACGACACATTTTACTCGTTCTTCTTTGCAACCAATAGTGGAAAGGGACTAAATACAAATGCACAGCCCACCTTTTCTTTTTTTTTTTTATGAGATACTTAGAGTTGATAACACAAAGGATCACATACAATCCCAGTAAAAACAAAAATAAAAGATTGTGGTTGCAACGTGACATAACATGTAAAAGTTCAAGCGTGTCACTCGCTTTGAATGCCATGTTATACCGATTTAAGCCGCAGCACCTTGTGTGTTATGAAAAGAGGAAAAACAGCCATCCAATCTGATGTCCAGCTATTATAACTAAAAAGGGTCTTTCTATTTTAAGAACGCTAATTTAGAAGCCTGACAAAAGCTTTGTGAAGTGCTCAACAGCCAAGCACCACGGCCTTAAGGCCAAAATACGCCGCTGCAGAAAACCGCACACTGAAAACAGACTACCCTATTATTGCCTAAGTACACCCCCCCCAAACACACACACTTTTGGTGGTCAGGCACACCCGGTATGCTGTGATGCCCATATAACCCCCCACCTCCTTGTTCATCCCACAGCCTAGAACGCTCTGCTCATGTGGCAGCTTAGTTTCTCCACCTCAGCAATGGCCAAATCTGGCCTTACACTCTTTCAGTGTAAGGAGAAAGTTAATTTAGGTGAATAGAACCATTTCTAAACTCTGACTGGTGCACCTCTAACAGAAACACACAGCAGGCGTTTCATTTATACCTGAAAAAAAAAAAAAAAAGGATCAGCCTATTTGTGAAAAAGTTGCATATTATACAAACATGCATAATAGTCCTCGCTTCATCTACACTCCCTCGGTTCCAGCTGATGAATCTCAGCTCTAAGCAAACAACCCTGACTCCACGTTGACTGCATGAGCAAAGAGTTAACAATACATTGCTGATAAACTATTTAATCCTCCTTCTCCAATAGTTCTACTTCACAACAAAATGATACGCTTTTCTTTTAAATCAACATTTATTTCATTCAGGTTTAACAATAACTGTAATTATAACTATAACCACACCTGTAACTATAACTGCAACTGTAATAACCAACATGCAATAACGAATGGGCAATTCTATTTAACACACTGTGCAATAATCCTGAAAGAAGTGACTTCTGCTGCTACTACACCCAAATATATGTCAATACACACGTGTATAAGCCAAAGTGAATGTACAGAAGACATCCTCTGCCTTATTTCTTTTTGTATTTTTTTTTCTTTTTCTTGGCTACTCCTTTTGATCCATGGTATAACGAGGACACACTATATATATATATATATATATATATATATATATATATATATATATATATATATATATATATATATATATATATATATATATATATATATATATATATATATATATATATATATATATAGCACCTCGTCCTACTTGACACCTTCTTCCTATGATTACTGAGCCGATGTGACATGTGAATTTCTCCAATGTGAGATCAATAAAGCCTATCTTATCTTTAAAGGGAGACGAGCAAGATGCTTATAAAGCATTTCCTAATAAACCATGGTTTTGAAAGTAACTTTCATTTAAATAAAATTCCAACAATTCTAATAAAATATTTTAAATATAGGTCCAAGGGCAGTTCATTCTTCATTTTAGAAGTTACTCTGAAAGTATGTAGCGTTAACCAAAGTTTATACTTTGTTTTACAGATCTTTAGGTGGTGCCGGTCGGTGGACCTAATGGAACGTATATGATTTTAACATCTGAGAGACGAAAAAGATTTAGAAACTAAACATTTAAACAGTAAACCAACTAAGTAATGTTTTTTTTTTTTTTTTTTCCAGAGTGACATCAACACTGGATTGGTTCACATAACAACAGAAAGAAAGTGCATGTTTCCTAATGATAGAGCTAATACTCCGTTCCATTTGTCCTCGGTAGTCGGAATTATCGACCTCCGAGTTGGCAAATTCAACTGGAACGGCTCCTAAAGCCGAAACGACGAGTCAAAAAGTCAGAGCAGCGGGGTTCATACCCATCTTCATTCATGGTAGCAGCAACACTGGGTAAAACTTCATACTTTTCAGCAGGATTCTATTATTTCTGAAATATTTTGTCAGACATGCGGGTAACACTTTACCGTGTTCGTTAGACGTGATGTTTCAGCGCTGCTTTTACGCACAAATACAGCGTAGAACAGCGGGGAACTGGAACGCAAAAGGACGGAGATGATGTAATCTGCGACGTTAGTCTCAGGTTCCGAGAACAAAATGGGAAACATCCTGAGGGCATTGAACCAAGCAGCTAAATCTAAAAGCACAAGGCTAACACAGTTACCTCAACCCGTTGCTAAAAACAATTCAAAAGGCCTGATTTATTGCTATAATCACCATTTTTATTTGAAAGAAAAATCAAAAAAGATTTTTAGCTTCCTTCATAAACCATATTCGTGATGTAAAAACAGTTCTTAAAGAAAGACAGCAGAGCACTTCATCTATTTATCAAACTTTGTTCTGCAGCTTGTCTTTTTCTCAGGCTGTTTTGTTTTAGCGTTGAAACAACAATATGAATATTTTAACAAGGTTAAACACTGAACTGGGTATTTTCTAACTGCAGCATTAATATAATGCAAACAAAGTGTCTCCCCAGCATCAGTGTTTCAGGATGCCTCCAGCTAACTTTTATAACCAAATTCATTTGTAAGAACGGATATAATTCACTGTATAGCCTCAAGCAGGTCAATCTAACCTCGGCCTTTTAACTGCAGCATTCTGTCTTACATGGCCTCCTTTTTCCACACATCACAGTACTCAAAACTGCGAGTAAAAGTCTTAAATTGTACCCTGCCACATAACATTCGCCTTAAATGGAGTTTCAAATAATTGTCATATTGACTCTAAAATCTAAACAACAAGACTGGTTCATGAACGGTAAGCGTGTTTTTTTTAAGTATTTCCACAAAATAAAATGTCGGTTAAAAATCTAGTTTCACTTTTCCCTCCCAGGAACCTGACAATACAGAAGAGCTTCGACTCAGTAATAGGAAATGGTATTTTATGAACTTCATCTTTTACTAAGCAGGCCTTTAGGTTGCTTTTATTTTCACTTTCATAAAGTCTCTTAAATCTGGTCAACAGCTTTAAACCAGTGCCGGCAAACTGGCAGCACTTTTAGACATGTGAAACAATTTGTTTCAAAAGCACATTTTTAACTACTTCTTGGGACTTTCTGTTGTTGCCCTGCAGATCAGGCCGCTTTCGTACAGGAATCATGTGACGTTTTGCCGTTCTTCCTCTCTCAGAGACAAGCGTGTGTTTGTTAAAGGGTGGTTAGACGTCGAGGTGGACTTTGTTCAGCCATGGCCTTGACAGGGTTCCCACAGCTGCTTTCATCTGGCTGCTAAACGCAGCTGACAGTGATTCTGCAGATAAACCTGCTCGCAAATGTTCCTGGAAGACCATAAGAAAACATATAATTTAAGCCCAAATAACAAAGTAGTTCAACAAACATGTGGGAAAACTGAAAAGCCGCTCGGCTTTGCTATATAAACACAGCTTAGTCACTGTGAAATTATAAAACACGAAATGGTCTAGTCCACTCCGATGTTTTTATGTCACCGATTTATTCCGAGACATGATTGTGTGTAAATGTGTAAAAAAGGACACAGCCATGCAGATCTAGGCCCCATGGTCCCTAAAGAATGTAATTTGGGTTTGTGCCACTTTTGGAACCGAGCAAATGTCGAGTTAATTTGTAAGACACAGCCTAATAAATAAATGTTTCAATGTTTTTGATCCTCATTTCCAGAGGTGGGTAGTAACTAGCTGCATTTACTTGAGTAATCTTTTGAAGAAAATTTACTTTTAGGAATAGTTTTTACTACACTGTACTTTTTACTTCTACTTGAGTCATAATATTACTCGAGTATCACTACTCTTACTCGAATAAAGTTTCTGGTCACTCTACCTACTGCAAGTAACTTCATGAATGACTTGTTTTAACCAAAAAATGCACCAGAGAGACAAAAACCTAGTTTATGTTCAACTTAGACATCTTATTTGTACACAAGCTTTGTTATTTTAATGTTATTTTAAATCTGCTGCGCTCATTGAGCCCTTTGGAGGTCAAAGGAACGTACAGTAAACAGTGAATATTGTCATCGGAAGTACTTTGCACTGTTCTAACATACTTCATATACATTAACTGCTGTAAGTATTGCTTTCAAGTTTGTTTTGTTTGTTTAAAAAAAAAAAAAAGGCACATTTGTTGAAAACATTTGTTTAGAAAACTGCTTCTTCTGCCTGAATTTGTTATTTTGCAATTATGTTACTTTTTGTAGTTTTTATTTTTGTCTTTAAAATGCCAGATTTTGCACATAACCTTACGTTTTTGTCTGTCCGATTACATCAATTTTTAAATATTAAATCATCAGGTGTCATGATTAGTTACGCAGTACCAGAGTAGCCTTCTTACTGTATACTTTTTTACTCTTGAGTAATTTTTTTTGGCGCACTACTTTTTACTTTTACTTGAGTAAAAACATGTTGTAGTAGTGCTACTCTTACCCGGAGTACAATTCTTGGCGACTCTACCCACCTCTGCTCATGTCCAAATGCATTAAGTGCTTTTAAATGTCAGTAAAGCTGTTGAGCACCTTGTCCTCAGCCTGTTACTGTCCTCAGATCCTGCAGATTAGATGGAAGCAGGAAGATGATGCAACGTCTGTTCTGTGCGCGCCGACGAAGCCAACAGCTCCCGTTTCTGTCTTTGCTTTGTGCTACGTCACATTCATTCATAGTGGAGACAGATTTATCACCAAAGGGCCCCAGTCCATGTCAGGGCCCTCATCATCAGTTGATCGCAAGGTGAATAAACTTTGTGCAGAGACACGTGATCTGAACAGGTCAATCATGTGACAGTGGCTCAGTGTATTTAGACACGGTGAAGACAACATACTGGAAAAATGTTGCCTGATCGGTCGAGTCTAAGGCTACGTTCACACTGCAGCCTGAAGTGACCCAATTCCATTTTTTTTGCCCATATGCGACCTGGATCTGATCTTTTTATGACAGTCTGAACGACACAGATCAGATTTTTTCAAATGCGACCCAGGCCACTTGGATATGTGGTCCTGAATCCGATACGTATCTGATCTTTTCAAATGCGACCTGTGTCTGTACGGCCGGGTCGCATTTATCCGACCTGTACCTCACGATACTCGACAAACGTCACTATTCTGCGTCCTGCTATGCAGAAGCGGGAAGAAAGACGACACCCATAGCGGACTACAATGAGAAGAGCAGTCAATGGAGGGAAAGCTCCAGTTAGAAAATAAATTAATGACCGCAAAATGCGCGGCAGCATTATAATCCATGTTTACTTCCGCAAACACTGAGGACGCTTGCTACGTGTGACGTCATCGCGTCCTCGAGTGCGCATGCGGGACACTTAGGTTGAACGCGTTCAGTTCACACAGGAGATCACATACAAGTCGCATATATTTGGAAATGTGAACTGACACGCAAAAAAAAAAAATCAGATTTCACAAAAAAATCGGAATTGAGCATTAAGAGCTGCAGTGTGAACGTAGCCTAGGTTTCAGCTGTAGCAGAACTTGGTGTAAACTCTAATCGTTTTATCCATCCTGCTGAGCTCAATGGTTCAAGCTGCTGCTGGTTAGAAGAACGGTGTGGGGGAATGGCGAGGCGGCCGATAAGAGTACACAGCTGATTCGACGGTCCATTCCTTTGTGTCTTTTAAGTTTAATGGACTTTTGCTTATCTAGGCTGGTTCCAATCATAAGCCCTGATTTTTATGTCATTAATGGACACACATTGCTTTCCATGGCAAAAGGAAGCAACAAGATAATACATTTGAGGAGGAAAAACCTGCCAGTAGAGCATTAATAGCAATTTCCTTTTTGTGTCAAGTCAAATATAAGATAATGAGAATATGCAACAACCTGCTGAGCACAAAGCAAGATAGAAAGGAGCGATTTGCTGGCTTCCTTTATCCAGAGTACAGCTTATATAAACCGACTTGAAAATGAGGATGGGAGGACATAAAGATAAGGACGCTGAATTCCTTGTACCTTGAACCTAAATATGGCATTTTCCACAATAAAGTTAGTCATGCATAGTCTGAGTTAAGAGACGCTTCAAAACACCCGCTAAAGTACGTAAACAGATTAGAAATTAATAAATAAACAGAGTTAAATACTTGTAGAAAGAGATAAGACGGATATGCCACGGATATGTGGATATGCCACAGCAAAAAAAAAAAAGTAAATAAACAAACTCAGGCACTGTATAAATCTATGGACTTTTAACTGGACTGGAACGTTGTTAGAAGTATTTTAAAAATATTTAAGATTTCAGTGCATGCACAAATTAAGCCGTCTGCTTGAGGATGTTTTGCCTCGTCAGTTCTTCAATTTGCACCCACCCTCCTGTTGGTTGGTTCATGGGTTTATTATTAGAAAAACTCGTTTTGATGCATTTAGAGAAAGAGGATAAAGGAAATTCAGATAAATTAACGATTGACCTGCCAATTACTGATGGGGTGTTGACGATCAAGAGGAGCCAATGGCCAGCTGATCGGTGCATCTCTAGTAAAAGAAATAAGATCGTTTGACTTATAAATTATCATCTACCAGCAGTAGGAGGATCAGAGACACTTTGCATATTTTCCTAAGATTTACCCAGATTATATCAGTTTGCTGGTTTATGTCTGCTTAAAGCATTTTCTGCTGAAAGACGTTAAATTAAAAACCCATTACCGAATATATCAGAGTCATAATCAGCTATTATTTAACGCAGTGCAAGCAGTTCTTTATTTCACTGATGATGCATGCAGTGATATTGGTGTAAGGACAAACTTGTGAATTATCGTGCAGCCCTAGATCCGCGGTTCCAGTCTCTTATACATCATCTATAAACATGAAGCATCCCAAACAGAAATGAGAACCACAACCAGTGGATATAAGGCGAGTTTTCACTGCCGAAAACCTGCGAGAACGTTTTTAGCATTTGATTTCATTTATCTCCCCCCCGACGGCCAGTCATATTTTCGGACAACTTTAAATTGCATGGTGGGAGTTCTGCATTTACGCTTACAAAACAAACGTTTAGCGCTGTTCATCCATGTCGAATGTCTGTGTTTTACAGAGTTTGTGCTTTATGTACAAGTTCCCTGCCCATACAGAGTTCTGCAGTCAGCGCCCTCAAGGAGACGGACAGAACTACGCTCTCATCGCAGCTGCTCCCTGAGAAATTATAACCGCATAATATTTATCTGCGTTTGTGCTCTGAGATCAAAGCGATTAGAACCGACCAGGATTGTTGGTTCTTCACAGATTTTAAGCTAGAAGGGGGGGGGGGGGGGCTACTGGTGTAACTGTGGCTAGAAAAAGATCGGCGCTGTTCATTCAAAGTCCTTTCTATCTACACATTTTCACACCCTTTGGGCTGGCAGGCTGAGGCTTTGGCACTAAGATCAATACTATATTAGTCTAATTTCACAGGTTTTTAAAATGTTATTCTGGCCTACACTGTTGCAGTGGGCAGGGATCTATGTCTTTAAGGCGGCAGCAGGAGGACACCTTCTGGGTCAGAAAGTGTAACCTCTCAATGGAAACATGCACAAAATAGTAAAAAAGAAAAAAAAAAAAAAGAAAAAACAGCAGAGGTAGATACAAAGCTCCCAGCAAGTTACGTTCTGAAGGGAAAAACAAATATTAAGGAACATATAATAATCATTATATTTATTAAGCATTTTATTACAATTATAACTGTATAACACTCAGGCTTCCTCCTATAGTCCAAAAATATGGTTGGTAGGTTAATTGGTCTCTCTAAGTTGCCAGCAGCCACCCTTCAACTTACAGTTCATAGAGATAAAAGACATTAACGACTTTGAAACAAATATAAAAAACATCTAAAAGCGACAATGGCTTGAAGGAATAAAAAAAAAAAAAAACTCTCCTTACAAGAGGCAGTCTAAAGAAAACTTCAAGTCCCACAGGAAGGGAGGCAATTAGGCAGTTTAATAACCCACAATGTACTTACAGAATATGGGTTATTGGAATCTAATAGAGCACTCACACACTTTCCTATGGTTAAGTCGACCTGTTGAAGTGTTGATGTGTAATAATACACAACACAGAGGCACAATGTGCCGATTAGCAGGTACATTCAATGAGCTCCAACACAACAGTGGCAAGTTGGCCCAGAGTGCTTTAGCAGCCTGTACGTTTCTCCTTACGGCACGCACAAGCGTCTCCGCTCTGCACACGGCCAAATAAGGTCTATTGTCCTGTTTTGGCCTACATCCATTCTCATTTAATACCAAAATGATTTAAACTAACTTGTTTTCCATTCTGAGTGAAAGCAGTACCAACGCTTTGGAGAGGCCCAGCCAGAGTCCCGACTATAATCTGACAGAGAATCTGTGGAAGGAGCTAAAGAGCAGGAGGGCCTGCCAAGACCTGGGACTTCCCTAATCTAAGATAATAATTTAAAAAAAAGAAAAAAAGAAGTGGACACACGTGCAAAAAACTGGTGAGGAAATTATTCGAAGGGTTTGATTGCCGTAATGCCAGTCATTTTTTTCAATGATTATTGAGAATTGCATAAATTACTTTGTTTTAAAAAGTAATTAACATTGTTTTGCGAGGTTTCCAACTGATTTCCCTATTCGTAACAAACTTCCTGTTTAAATGAAAATCCTAAACCTAATAAATCTGCCAGGGCTATGAGCAATTTTGGGCTTAAGCAAACCTCCTCAAATCTACTTTTCCAAGTCATGATCACAACTCCTGACTGATAACTACTGTACAGCATCTGGAAACGAGGGCTGAAGCTTCTTGTTTCAGATAAAACGCCAGTTTCTCTTTCTGTTTTGTCTGCATTTTAGAGGCACATCTTTAAAACCAGTCTGTTGAGCATTGTGTTATTACGCGCATGCTACCAGTACGGGGCACCATGAGACAGATTGATAAAAACACAAAAACATCTGACCGAACAGATTTCGAAACACAAAAACACACATGGGTTTTGAACCCGGGCCAGAATTGGTCTGGGTTTTCCACAACCAAAGAGTCGTTTCTGTGCCACGTCACGCACCACTAAAACGGTCTCTTCCCTCCCTCTGTTTTATTCCGATGTTTTGTTAAGGAATGCAGAGGTAGGAGACAGTTTTTTTCCATACCCTTAAAAAAACAAACAAAACAAAAAAGAAAAAGAAATGTGGGGTTTCAAAGATTGGCGCTCATAACAGGTTGATTGATTGTTGCTCACTACATCTCCGGCTCCTCTGGTCCAGCTCACGGCTGGGGGCCCCAGTAGAACCAGTTTTTGGTTCCAGACTCTGAATTTCTAAGCATTGGAAACGCCCTTTTTCTCCCACTTGTTTAGGTCTGTAAATGCATCGACAAATCTGTGTATTTCTATGGAATCCGCAGTAAAACACTAAAGCTCTAATCTGTTTGCATTTTGAGGAACGAGTAAACTGCTGGTAATCACGAAAACTTAAGGGGGCAACAAGGGGAATGGTGTCCACATTTAAGAATGGTGGCAGTCAGACCGTTTAAACCCATTTTTTTTTAATGGACATTCATCACATCGATTTTATGTTACAGGGGAGCGTAACCGTTAACATCTGCCAATACATCCCTTCATAAACTCCTTTATAAAGTAAAAGCTAGGATTGTCCAACCAGCTCTCTGTCTGATTTCCCTTAAGGAGCTAATTGAGCTGGCTTATAGGGGGGGTGGTCATGCACCGCTCCCCAGGACCCGTCATCATATCTAATGGGCTGAGGGTCTAATTAAAAAGTGGATGGTAAGTAAAAGGACTTGCATTAGTATGAGAATTGTGAGAAATATAATCATTACTTCCTTTCCCTGACTTTCTACCAATGGAGAACAGGTTGGTGATGGGCCGATACGACTTTCTCTGAAAGTATGAAAACCTTGAGTAAAAATACCACAGCTTCACGGTATTGTCCTATTAATATATAATTTAATACAAAGAAAGGTCTAATATAGTTTGTTTCATTGAAAAAGGACTATAACACCTGTAGCTGTAAAAAATAAACATATTTTATTGCATTTATAATAAAGTTATCTGTAAAAATTTCAATAGATACCATTATAGAGATTCAAACAAAAATATGGACGAAAGTACTACTGAATTTGAGTTTGTTTTTTTTAAATAAACGTGAGTTGTTGAGATAATTTTACCGTTTTGTTCCTTATAAGCTAGCATTGAGTCAAACAAGCTGATATTAGCTGGTTAAATGCTACAATTATCTTTTTTCTAATGGAAAACATGTAAAAACAGTGAAATTTGTCGTTTATAACTAAGGGAAATGTATAGAAGCCTTCTTTAAGCCAGCTATTTTCTATAGCACATAATCATTATATGCTCCAGACGACAGAAAACGGTGGTTAATCTGATGCTTTGTCTGATATCTCAGTAAAATGACTAAACGTTAGGAACGGCATGATGAAACCTTTCAGTGGTCTTGAAGTCATAACTGTTGAAACCTTCGCACCAGTAACCAACCCAGGTCTGATAAACACAGGTCATCATTTCATACCTGGTTTAAAGCTAAACCCATTCATACAGAACACAACAACAACAACAACAACAACGGCTGAGCGGTCAGACAAAAATACGGGCAGCCAGACTTCTCCTATCGCTCTGCAACACAATCATTGCCAGGGGTTTGGCTTTAAAACAGCAAAACTGTTTTGATTACACCCAATAAAAGGACAGACTTTGGCCGGCCAAAGGCTACACGGGTCCCTAATCACAATCTGATTTGGGGGCCTTCCAGCCAACACCAAACTCCACAGCTCAACTAACACCTTCTTACAATCAAATATGCCGATACATTTTTCGCATGTTGACTTGGCGTCCATTTGAGGGTTTTCTGCAGTGCCTCCTGCGGGGAGGAGAACCCGGTAAACACCCAGAACTCACTGGAGGGACTTTATACCCCATCGGTCCTGGGAACACCTTGGGATCCCCCAGAATGAGCTGGAGGATGTCGCTGGGGAGACGGATGTCTGGGTTTCTCTCCTTGACTTGCTGTCCCTGCGACCCGATCTCAACTAAACGGAAGATATTAGATTACAGCTGTTACGACGAAGGATCTGCGACCATCAAGGGTCATTGAGAATCAGCGTTTCTGCACTATAGGGACAACCTTCGGACACAACAGCCCACTTCAAAAGATAATTCAATGAATTAGGGCTGGGCGATAAATCGTTTTAATCGATTAATTCGAATTTACAATTCTTTAAGATTTCATTTTTGGAAAATCTGGATTTTTATTTTGCCAATACACTCATTGGGTTTCCATGAAGAGAACAGCATGTGATGCTGAATATATGTTTAGGCAAAATTATTGTCAAAATATTGTTAAGTGGAAACTTTTTTTTTACCATAATATGAGGTACTTCATTTACTTATTTACTTTTTTTTTAAACTTAGTTTGAAGTTCACAAGTGCACTGAAGCCTGTTCTTAGCTCAATGTGTAATACCACTAGCAGCAAATGTTTTGTTATATTTTCATTGTTTATAATGGCACGACTATCATCTTGTTTCGCATGTTTCACAGCTTGTTTTTAGTTGCACTTTGAATTCAGGTCAACTCCCTGACGAAATGCTTGACATAAAAGCAAGGTTTTAAAATCATTTCTTTCATTTCTTTTTATGAAACAAAAAGGAGGGGGAAAAAATAAAATAAAAAATCGATTAATCGGATTTGGTATGATAAAATCGGAGATTTATTTTTTAATCCATATTGCCCAGCCCTACAATGAATCTAAAGCGAGAGTGTGACGGGGATCTCAAGCAGGTGAAAACATGGGATGCACTGGAAGCAATTACCATGAAAGGCTATCTCCCGTTAACTAGCAGCTAGCATGTTTGCTCCAAACGAGTCACGACTGTCCAGCAGAGGAACGGCAAACCACTAAGAAAGATGTGAAAAAGCTGTACGTATGGAGGTGTGTGTGTGTGTGTCCCTCCAATATCGTAATCGAACCGATTCACCAAGAGCCTTAAGACCCCTCCCCTGTTGCAGTCATTGTTTTGTTGTCATTCCTGTACGGCTTACAAACATTCCTCAGAGCCGGCTTAGTAACATCCTGTCAGCAGTGACTCACCTCTGTGTGCAAGAGTAGGCCGGCGATTTCGATTCAAAGGTTCACGCGTGATGGTCCACATAAATAAGTCACGTTTCACTTTTATAAAAACAAACTCAACCTCGTGTCAAACGCCCAGAAAAAAAAAAAAAATGCCGTTTCCATTCATATATACAGTATGAATATATATGATATTTAGTCCTATTTAGTAATCTTTGCTTGTTTTTTCCAACACATTTATATTGTTATAACTGTTAAAAAAAACAACAACAACAATATTTTTCTTTAAGTTTCCATTGTTGCTTCTGGGCATTTATGTAGGATTTATTATTATTATTATTAACTGATAAGGGCAAAACTGCTTGATCCAAACGTTGTCAACCTGTAGAGGAAACAACAACAGCATAAACAAGATATAAGCTTTTTTCCCCCACTATTTGACATTAAATTAAAACTAAACTTTTTCTTTTAGGTCTGTAAGGAGAGCCTTAATTATTTGGATTTGCTAAGAAGTGGCAGAATACTTCAGACGTTTACACACACACACACACACACACACACACACACACACCAAGTCTACCACGCCTTAGTGGAAAGCCCAGGTGATAATGGCCATGTGTGCTCTTGATAAGTCAATTCACAAAATCCGTCAAAAGGAG